>NC_037669.1:98785850-99021451 GCF_003255815.1 Theropithecus gelada
GCCAATGCAAATGCTTCATGAGTGATTGACCAGTGTTTAGCATGCATGTGAGAGATTTTTGTGTATTTTACTTAAAGTAAAAAAATCTGAATTTATCACTTTTTGCAAACATTATTCAAAAGTGAATATAAATTGATTGAAAGCATTTTGGGAAAGGCCTTTTTTATCCTTTTGTAGTTCTACTTCACACCATTACTTAGCAAATTTTAGGTGCTCAATAAATGTTTACCAGTTGCTTAACTGAAGGCAGTTTCTAGTCACTGACTAGTTAATTTCTTGAAGGAGGCTCTCACACCGTCTGTGCCTTCTCTAGCTGTATTTACCCAAGCAACTTTGAGCAGGACTGTTTTTTCATTAATTTTTCAGAGACCACTGCGTACCAGGGACTGCACGTAGGCACTGGGGACCCGATTAAAAGTCCCAGTCCTGGCCGGGCATGGTGGCTCAAGCCTGTAGTCCCTGCACTTTGGGAGGCCGAGACGGGCGGATGACGAGGTCAGGAGATCAAGACCATCCTGGCTAACACGATGAAACCCCGTCTCTACTAAAAAATACAAAAAAACTAGCCAGGCAAGGTGGCGGGCGCCTGTAGTCCCAGCTACTCGGGAGGCTGAGGCAGGAGAATGGCGTAAACCCGGGAGGCGGAGCTTGCAGTGAGCCGAGATCCAGCCCCTGTACTCCAGCCTGGGCGACAGAGCGAGACTCCATCTCAAAAAAAAAAAAAAAAAAAAGTCCCAGTCCTGCCCTCAAGACACTCAGCATTGGGTGAGGGATGGGATTAACAAGTAATAAAGACAGTCACTGTATACTTGATGGCCACAGTGATGGCAGGCAGGCACAGAAAGTGAGGAAAACAGTCTTCAACCCAAGGCAGCCTTCCCCACAGACACCAGCTTCAGGAAACAACATCTGGCCTGCATTTTTAAGAGTGACCTTAGTTTGCTAGGACTTTGTTATTGCTATTTTTATTGCTATTTTTACTTTTGAACAGTGGCAGGGATGTGAGGAGAAGACTAAAGGAGTCATATGTCTGGATGTGTTCTAGTTCTTCATTTGTCCTCCCTACTTTGGGCTGGTCATTAGCTCAGATATTGTGTTGTGTGGCAGATTGGCCTCTCTTTCAACGCTACAGGCAGATACATAAAAGGGGCACAGTCCATCCCCAGGGAGCTGGTCCTGGCAGCTTCCCTTTGGCTCCACTGCCAGGGTTCTCCTGCCTGAGCAGCATTGGCTCTGGCCCACTGCTCCTGCCTTGAGGCCTAGGGCCACGTTGAGAGCCAAGAGGATGGAAGCTTCCTGCTAGAAGCCTAAATAACATGAAAGGGTAGGGCTAGGAAGGCCAAGTGACACAATTAACCTGCCAGAAGGGCATTCACAGTGCACTGCCATTGGTGTTGAATGAGGACTGGAATTCTAAAGACAAGCTCAGCATACTGATTGGCAAATGGTACTAGTTGATCCAAATACTCCCTCTGTGCTAGCTGGAATGTATCGCTAATCATAACTTGTATTTGCTGCTGCTAGAGGGCCTCTACAGTATCTGTCAGTCAAATTTAAAAATAATTTTAATTTGCCTTCTCTCATGTCTTTGATCAGAAAGGTGGAGGAAGCCTTCAAATGATGATGCCCCACATAAAAAAAGGGGCTTAACTCTGTATCTCCAGACTCCTGGGGCGACAGCACCATACATTTTTGGCTACCGAGGGGAGAAAAGCGGGCTTCAGTGTTCTTCCTCTGCCTCCTCAGCCCCTGTCAGAGCCTGCTCAACCCCTAGAAGCCCTGACCACCTTGGCAGAGGGGCTGTTTACCTGATGCACAACTAGCAGAGCAAATGCCCATGGGCAGTTACCCCAGCACCTTCACCCTACCCCAAGCATTCCCCCCATGGACCCCTAAATCCTGGTCTTTCTGCCTAAGAAATCCACGTACATTATTTATGAGGTAAAAGACTGAATTAATTTTAAATTGGCTTGTGCCCTTTCAGTTTAACTCAACTTGTTCCCTTTCCTGTTTCTTAGCCCTAGGGGTCCGTATTTGGTTCAAAAACTCGTAAGAATGTTTCCCACATCATAATGCTGGATTGAAAGCACGGGAGTAACAACATCCCTGCATCTGCTGTCCGACGAGTTTTGTGGCTTCCCCTCCTTTCAGGGCTTTAAATCCAACCAGGGCTGTGGACAGAAACTGGACTGTGGTAGCAATGACCTTGGGCCTACTGTAAGCCAATATTCCCTGTGTTGGCCTACAGCCTTCCAGATTTAAGCCCCACAGCTGGAGATAGAGTCTCTGCCACTTTAGAAAGAGGAGTCTGGGGCCGGGCACAGTGGCTCACGCCTGTAATCCCAACACTGTGGGAGGCCGACGCGGGCAGATCACAAGGTCAGGAGATCGAGATCATCCTGGCTAACACGGTGAAGCCCCGTCTCTACTAAAAAAATATATACATAAAAAATTAGCCGGGCGTGGTGGCATGCACCTGTAGTCGCAGCTACTCGGGAGACTGAGGCAGGAGAATGGCGTGAACCCAGGAGGCGGAGCTTGCAGTGAGCCAAGATCGCGCCACTGCACTCCAGCCTGGGAGACAGAGCAAGACTCTGTCTCAAAAAAAAAAAAAAAAAAAGAGGAGTCTGGTAGCAGTAGTGGAAGTGAGGCTGGAAGTTGAGACACCCATTAGGAGACTGTGGTCCCTGCTAAGGATGCCAATTGCGTGATGTTAAGCAGGTATATGGGAGTGGAGAGCAGAGGATAGATGCAAGAGGGGCTCAAGGGAGATTCGAGGGGACTTTGTGGCTGACTAGATGAGGGAGACACTAGGGAGGCCGTAGTCCTGATGATTCTAAGGTTTGTGGCTGATGACTGGGCAAGCTGTGGGACCTCCAATAGAAAGAGGAAAAGAAAGGAAAGTGTGAAAGCAAAGGGAGATGAACTCAATTTAGATTCCATTGAGTTTGTTTTTGTTTTTGTTTGTTTGTTTTTGAGACGGAGTTTCGCTCTTGTTTCCCAGGCTACAGTGCAATGGCTCAATCTCGGCTCACTGCAACCTCTGCCTTTTGAGTTCAAGCAGTTCTCTTGCCTCAGCCTCCCAAGTAGCTGGGATTATAGGCATGCACCACCACACTTGGCTAATTTTGTGTTAGTAGAGATGGGGTTTCACCATGTCTGGTTTAAGCTGCCTGTGACACAGCCTTGTGAAAAGTCATCAGTAATATGGAAATGTGTCCTCTTGCCCTCAAACATATTTATTTCACTTGAATACTCTGAAGACTTTTCTGAGCTTGGGTCTCAGAGCTCTAGGAATCTAGCCAGGTGTGAGAATGTTTGTGACAGAAAGTGACTGGATGCACCAGTACATCCTGGCGCAGCACTTTGGTGCCATTGTACATGGAGTACACGATAGACTGCTGTTCTCTAGAGCAACAGCAAATTTGTTTTCTGAAATGTAGTTTAAGCATGTGTTGAATAGGATGTGATATGTGTTTCTAAGAGATTGTAGATGCTGTGTGCACAACACGTGTGTGCTTTGCTCTTCATTCTCTGTGTGGTTTCTCATCCCTACGATTAGTTGTGGTCCTTTAATTAGTTGTTAATTCGTTGTTAAATTCTGGCCTGAACCAAAGGCAAAAGAGAGTGACCATGGTTCACTGTTACTTTTAGTTGTTAAAGGTATTTTGTACCTTGACTATTTAGATCCTCACCAAACTTTTAATTCAGACATCTGAAGTCTTTCAGTGGCATTTACATTGTCAAATATCAGAGTAAAGTAGAATGCCCTGTCTACAGTGAAACTGCTTTGGAAAGGCTGGTCATTTTTTGCTAGTGTTTCCTTGCTGTGTCCTTGGTATTTCAGAGCTGTCCTCTTTAAGCACTGAAGCAATTAGTTTTGCGAAGGCTGATTCTTCAGGGTCCAGTGCTCTCCTGCCTTTCATTTGCTGAAACTGTACATTTTAATGAAGTTGTTTCATCTATGTTGCCAAACACTAGAATTTTGCTGCTTTAATTCTAATTATCTCTACTGGCAAATGCTATGTTTTATTAGAGCCCTCAAGTGTTTTGTTTATTAAATGTCCATACACTGGTATTAGGCACATAAATTAGCTCAGCTGGGCTTATGGATTACGGATGAAGGAGTTGAATATTTTCGTCATAATGTTAAAGTATAGTGGGATTGCCTTTTGTGGGCTCTCAACGATGCCATCTTCTGCGAGTCGCTTCCTTTTTCCCCCAGCAGTCAGTGTGAACACAAGTGTCTGAATAATGTGACTATTGATAGTGGCCCTAGTATGTATTTTTATTTTGTGCTCATTCTTTCCTTTCCTGTAATTGCCTAATACCCACATCATGCTTCTTGGGTTATACTTTTTTTTTTTTTGAGATAGAATCTTGCTCTGTCGCCCAGGCTGGAGTGCAGTGGCGTGATCTCGGCCCACTGCAAGCTCCGCCTCCTGGGTTCATGACATTCTCCTGCCTCAGCATCCCGAGTGACTGGGACTGCGGGCACCTACCACCATGCCCGGCTGATTTTTTTTTTTTTTTTGTATTTTTAGTAGAGACGGGGTTTCACCATGTTAGCCAGGATAGTCTCAATCTCCTGACCTTGTGATCCGCCCGCCTTGGCCTCCCAAAGTGCTGGGATTACAGGCATTGTGGGTTATACATCTTACAGTGTAGTGAAAAACATTGAGGGCGCTTATGAAGCCAGAAGATCCCAGTGGTGGGGGGAGGGGATAGGGAACGTTGTGGAATGAAAGGGAGGATAAGCATCACCATTACAGCCCCAGATTAGTGTCTCAGATTTTCACCCCACTCTAGACTTCTTTCAGTTTCTCCCAGGTAACACTGTGGGTCCACAGGTGGTGTTGGTTAACCTGGAGTGTGCTGAACGGCCTGGGTGACCCTGGCACTCTGCCCTCCTTTGATCACTAGGCAATGCTTCATGGTGATTAGGGGCAAGGCTTCTGCCATCCCATAGACCAAATCCCAGCTTCACCAATGAAGAGTTTGGCAAGTTACACTTGACTTCACTAACATTCAGTTCTTAGTGATAAAAACAGTAGGACGATAGCCCCTTCCATGTTTTTGTAAGGGTTGAATGAGATGATGTAGGTGAAGTGGAGTACCGGACATGGCACGTAGTAAGTTCTCAATACATTATCAGTGCTGTCTTGGCCCAGCTCGGGCCCATGTGGCAACTCTGCTTGTAACTGGGCCCCTGACCCTGTCCCAAAAACCTTGTTGCAGGTCTTCACCTGCTTTCATCTCTCCTTGCATGTATCAGGGCACCAAAAGTATAGACTCCTTGCTTTATTAATGAGCTGTGAGGATTGAAAAAATATATATATCAAGATTTTACCTAATTTCCTGTATTGCTCTTTTACCCTGGGATTCAGTCTTAAATTTGGAGGAGTGGGAGGGGCTCTCCCAGAGGAGCATCTAATGATGATAGTCTTTAGTCAGAACCATCCCTCCCCTCCAACTCTGACCTATGGTCTTTGAATGAAACATGCGCGCCCTTGTCTCTTTCCACCAATCTTCCAGTTATACCCAAGAAGAAGTTGAGCCCCACATGTTTACTCTCAAGTTTTCTCTTTTCATATATTCCTCTCCTCTGACTTTAAGAGGCAAATGTAATGTTTTTCAATGCACAGTTTACCCCCGTAAGCTAATATGATTGTGAACAAGAAAAAAACCTTATTAAAGTTGCTAAGATAAATGAAATAGCACAGTTTGATACAAGTTAATAGAAGTATGCTTAATTCACATTTACACCTTCTCAACTGCCCTTTGCATGGGTTTAGCATTCTTTCTGGGGAAATGATGCTCTAGACCAGAGCAGCAGCTCTCTTAGTTCACCTAGAGAACCGTGTCATCAGCTTGAGCAGAAGCAATTACTGTGCTCTCAAAGTCTCCCTCCACTGCACTATGTAAGAAGGCATATATACCTATAAGAGGGAAGAGCAAGTAAAGATAGTTCTGTAATATAATTTTTATAAAGCCCTTACTTTATTCTGAGCAAAGTTTATGATCTATGGATAGTTTATAAACCAACAAAGATAATAAAGAAAACAGTGTTTTTTAATAACGTCTAGAACAGAAGTGGAACCGTTTCCTTCAGGCTGGTTATGGGATTATTCATCTCTTTTTTTATTCTGTGCATTAGATATTTTTTTCCTAAGTACTCCTAGTAATAATGTTAGTGGGGAAGTTTGATAGAGTGTACCTTCGTTGTATACCCCTCTGCAGATTGAGTAGTGGGGCAGGCAGAGGCCTTTATTCTGCAGTGACTCTGGGACCTGCAGGAAGGGGGCGCCAGGACCTGATTGACTGGGATCTGATTCTGTGTTCTTAGCGTCTAGGGTGAGTTAGCTTTTGTACTGAAGGAAGTACCTATATCAACAAGTGGCACTCACTCATGAGTACAGGAAAAGCTGAGGTATTGGCTTCAGAATGAGCAAAGTTATTGCCAAGGGTATTGTAGGAAATGTGCATTTAGTTACAAAAATGTGTATCTCAAAGAAACAATAGTTTTATTTCTAGTAAGACTGACCTATATTTGCTGACAGATGAGTCTTTGAACAAGGAGCAGTATGTGTCATTTTACCAAATGGGACCAAAAATAAAAGATTTATTAGCTTCACTTTCTTCACAAGAACAGGTTTTCTATGTATCGTTAGTTATTTTATCACGAGTAACATGTAGTGTCATCTTGGTGCTTATTAATCACCCTTTCCTTCCAACCAACTGTAAGAATAATTAGATGAAATTGGTGGCAGACCATCGCTTCCACATTAATCTTCTTAAGCTGGTGTCAGTGAAACATTCAAACATTAACATTCACTGCAAAAGTGCTCTTAAGCGTGTGTTTCTGAAGTTCAAAATTTTTAGTCATCAATATTTGGAAAGCAAACACTTTGTCTTGTGTTAAACAATGGCATACATGGCAAAACCTATATGAAATCAAGTGGCTCTCATCAGTGGGAGGTACAGATCTGCTGAGAAAGCAGTTTCAGAGCCAGGTTCAGTGTGGGTATTTTTGTAAGCCTTGGATACCACCTGTCCAATCAAGAGATTCCTGGATTCTCTGCTTCATGTTCTCTCTCTCATACCCAGGCCATTAGAAGCCTCACCATTTAGAAGATCATGGGGCAGAGGAAAAGACAGGATGATGAAGCTGTCACTGGCTCTTAATGCTTCTGCCCATGTGAGTTTAATTGACCAAATCAAGTATCATTTTCATCACTAGTGTCATTTTCCAAGCAGGCAGGGAAATGCCATTCTACCGTATACCTAGGAGAGATAAGTGGGAAATGTGTTAGTCATTCATAATGACTAACTCAAAAAAAAAGTAGGGTAGTCATTAAAATGGAAAGCTGGTTTGTTGAAAAGTCTGATATCATCTATAGATAAAACTTTGGTGAGTCTGATCAACAAGAGAGAGGACGCCGTGTAAAAGGCATCATAAATAGGGTCCAGGGAAGTTTTGTGAAGGTGTAATAGAATGCTTTGTAGGATTTTATTACAACATGTTTGAAAATCTAGATGTTGTAGATGGTTTTCTAGGGAAATAGAAATAACCACATTGGTTCAAGATGTTGTAGATGCCTGAGTAGAAGTGTTTTGTTTTTCAGTTTCTTTTTAAGTTCTACTGGTATGATATCGTGAAGTATATATTTGATCTTCTCCCCTGTTTCCTAGCATATAACTCCTAAAATCCTTAGAAACTCTGTCTTCAGGTGCTGTCATTTTGTATGCTAATGAGTTGATGGCTGGCATCCCCTACGGTAGCTTCAGGATGGTGGCTTGTCACCTGAAAGACCAAGGCAACATTAGAGGGCTGAAAACTTTCAGTCGCAATCCCCAACCTCTGGGGAGGGGAAAGGGGCTGAGATTAGGTTGATCACTTACAGCCAGTGATATAATCAGTCTTGCCTACATAACAGAGCTTCCATAAAAACCCCAAAGGACCGATAACAGAACCCCAAAGTTCAGAGAACTTCCGCATAGCTGAATATGTACAGGTTGCTGGAGGGTGGTGTGCCCAGGGAAGACACAGAAGCTCCACAGCTCTTCTCCCATACTTTGCACTATGCATCTCTCCATCCATGTCTTTTGTAATATCCTTTATAGTAAAATGGTAAATGTGTTTTCCTGAATTCTGTGAGCCGCTCTAGTAAATTAATTGAACCCAAAGAGGGAATCACGGGAACCCCAACTTGATGCTAGTGGGTCAGAAGTTCTAGAGCCCCAGACTTGCGATGAGTGTCAGAATAAGGGAGGAGGGCGTAGCCTTGTGGGACTGAGCCCTCGCCCTATGGGGTCTGATACTATTTCCAGGTAGATGGTGTGGAGTTGAATCAGAGAACACTCAGCTTGTGTTAGCTGCAGAATCGATTGCTTGCTTCATGTGTGGGGAAAATCCCCACGCATTTGGTCACAGAAGTCTCCTGTGTTGATTATTACTGAGTGAGAAAAGAGAAAAAGCACTTTGAATTTATGTGTGTTTTTCCACACAACTGGCAGAAATGTATGGAGGCTAGTTGCTTGTATGAGTGAGTTCTACCAGATCTCCTAGAAACACATATTAGATGCACAATAAATATTTTTGGAATAAAATGGATGGACAAGGTTAGCATGAGATTGATACTAAAATCAGAAGAGGGTGTCACTCATCAGTCAGTATCACTTATGAACATAGATGCAACAATCCTAAAGAAACTTAGCTGACAGAGTCTAGAAGTATATTAAGAGAATAAACACGTGTCTACGTCTTCAAATCTTTGCTCAGATGTCATTTTCTGAAGGAGCTATGCTTTGCTTGCTCTAGCATTGCAGCTTCCCCTGCAGCACTCCAAGCCACCTTGTCCTGTTCCCTATTTTCTCTCATAGCGTATATCACCTTCTAACATATCTTGTAATTGTTTGTTATGTTATTTATCGTCTTCTCCTCGTGGTACAAGGTAAACACCATAAGGGCAGGGCTTTTCTTCTGTTTTGTTCACTGATACAAGCCAACTACCTAGAATAGTTGGCACTTAGTATTTGTTGCAAAAATAAATAATCCTGAATGTAAAATAAGGATCCTTGATTGGATTCCGGAAGAGAAAAGGCCATCAGTGGAAAACTGGTGCCACTTGAATAGTCTGTAGCTGAGTTGTTAATATCTGTAAATTTCTTAGTTTTGATGAATATCACATGTTTAGGGTAAGATGTTAACATGAGGGAAAACTGGGTGATGGGTATATGGAAACTCTCTGTACTATCTTTGAAACTCTTCTATAAAGCTTAAGTTATTGAAAAAGAAAAGCTTATTAATGAATTAAGAGATACCAAGAGGCTTCAGCATTTAAAAAGTAAAATAAAATTTCTGTTAAATGCTAGGCATGGTGGCTCACGCCTGTAATCCCAGCACTTTGGGAGGCTGAGGTGGATGGATTACGAGGTCAAGAGATCGAGACCATCCTGGCCAACACAGTCAAACCCTGTCTCTACTAAAAATACAAAAAGAAAAAAAAATACACAAATTAGCTGGGCATGATGGCACACACCTGTAGTCCCAGCTACTCGGGAGGCTGAGGCAGGAGACTCGCTTGAACCCGGGAGGTGGAGGTTCAGTGAGCCGAGATCACACCACTGCACTCCAGCCTGGCGACAGAGCAAGATTTCATCTCAAAAAATTAAAAAAAAAAAAAAATTCTGTTAAGTGACACCTTCTCAATGAGTCTTACCCTGACCACCCAATTTCAAATCATGTGCAGCCCCACTGCTGCCCTCTCAACCTCGCTTCCCTGCTCTGCCTTTTTCTTTTTTGCCAGAGTACTCTGCTATCTTCTAATACATTATACAGTTCACTTATTTATTATACTTTTTGTTGTCTATTTACATGAGGATAGGGGACTTTGTTCATTAGCATGCCTCAAGTGCCTACTATAGTGCCTGGCACAAAATAGCTATACGTTAAAAAACAACCCCACAGCAAACCATATGTTTCTCTGTGGGTGAGGGGTGGAGAAAGTGAATATGAAAAGGTCTAGATTAAGCCTACTAATTAATATGCTTGTTGCTTTTCAGGGTTGGATTAGTTGTTGGCAGAATAGTCATGGTGAATGGGCACAGGACTTAGAGCGGGGCAAGCTAGATTCCTGGGAGTCCTCACTCTCAGTAGGTACTTATAGGACCCTGAGAGTGAGGAGTACTACCTTACATTTTGCACCCTGTGTGTCTCTCTTGCCTCATCCTAGTTCCAGACTGCAAAGACTGCCTCTTTAGTTTTGAATTATATGAAATTTAATAATTTCAATTATAATCTGTGTTAATTGCTTAATTTTTAAAAATATTCACAGCAGGCCGGGCGCGGTGGCTCAAGCCTGTAATCCCAGCACTTTGGGAGGCCGAGACGGGCGGATCACGAGGTCAGGAGATCGAGACCATCCTGGCTAACACGGTGAAACCCCGTCTTTACTAAAAAAAAAAAAAAAATACAAAAAACTAGCTGGGCGTGGTGGTGGGCGCCTGTAGTCTCAGCTACTCGGGAGGCTGAGGCAGGAGAATGGCGTGAACCCGGGAGGCGGAGCTTGCAGTGAGCTGAGATCTGGCCATTGCACTCCAGCCTGGGTGACAGAGCAAGACTCCGTCTCAAAAAAAAAAAAAAAAAAAATATTCACAGGAATGAAAAAGGGAACAAAAGCAAAGCAAGTTGTTTGTAAGACCCTTTAAAAATTACAAAGAAATGATTCTGCCTTTAAAATGAGAAATTAAGACTAAAGAATAACTCATTTTCCATTCTCTTTAGGACCTAAGTTACTCCCTCCTGTATGATGCTAAGTGTTGAGGAAAGCAAAATTCACAGTTCACTCTTTTAGGTCCAAATGTAGCTTATTGCACTGAAGCAGTAATATAATAAATCAGATCGAATGTACTAAAGTGGGAAAATATCAGTACCAGCATAATGTTGAAACTGCAGAAATATTTGCTTGAAGTAGTTCTCTTTTGTGATCTCAAATTCATCTTCAGGCATGGTCTTCTGAGTTCTACATATTTGAATTCCTTTGTCACCCACCTAAAGCATGGAGGACCATGTGTTATCTCTCAGCTCATGGGCAGGGGAGTCCGTACTGCAGCACTGGTGTCTGAGTGATTTACCTTCCCTCCCAGCTCACTTAGCTCACTGATGGGATTTGTCTTAACACAGAAGGATGTGCTTCATTAAAGTGCAAAAAGGCTATCATTTAACCTTGTGCAAAGAATGAAGCAATGGAGATCATTTGCTCATTTGTCTTTATGATGATGTAATTGTATTTCTGTATGGTTATGTTGGGAATTATGATCTATTGCAGGAACATCAGGAGAGCATTCTGGGTAATACCATGCAAAGTGTGATTGCGTTACTCAACAATCTAGTTGCCTGCAAAGATTCGAATATGAAACTACTTTATGAACAAGGTAAATGCTTCATAGAATTACTCTCTGATTGAGTTTTGCCTATTTGTACATTTTTTCATCTTAGCGTGGAGTCTAGAAGTACCATTTAAAGTTGATGAGTCAAAATAGATAAGAATTTTTAAGTAATATCACTGGCAAAATTTGGAAGTGTGGGATGGTTTCTCTAAGATAATTCATTCTCTTAATGGCATAAAGTCAATAGGCACTGCTTAAAGATGACAAACCAAGAAATAGAAGTGTACTCATAGTATTTAGACTGATTGCTGTCTGTATTCATCTGTTTTCTGTTGCTATAATGGAATAACTGAGACTGAGTAATTTAAAATAAAAAGAAATATATTTTGTACAGTTCTGGATGCTGAGAAGTCCAAGATTGAGGGGCTGCATGTGGTGAGGGCCATCTTGCTATTGGAGACTCTTTGCAGAGTCCAAAGGCAGTGTAGGGCATCACAGGGTGAAGGAGCTGAGCTTGCTAGCTCAGGTTTCTTTTCCTCCTCTTATGAAGTGACTAATATCCCATCCTAATGATCTCATCTAATCTTAACTACTTCTCAGAGTTCTCACCTCTCAAATACCATAGTTGGATTTCCCATCCTCTTAATGCCATTATAATGGGGATTAAGGGTCAGCATGAGATTTGGAGGGTACAAACATTTGAACTGTAAGACTGCCAATCAAAATAAAAACAGATATGACCAAAAGCACCTTGGAAAATGAGACTAGGTGTGTTGACAGTGGTTTACTTTATATCTTATGCACGTCTGTACTGTTACAATTCTAAAAATCATGTACAGTCATGCATTGCATAACTACAGCAGTGTGTTCTGCAATATACATCATTAGGCAGTTTTATCATTGTGTGAACACCATAGCGTGTACTTACACAAATCTAGATGGCATAGCCTACTATACACGTAGGCTGTATGGTATGTATGGCCTGTTGTCCCTAGGCTACAAACATGTAGTGAATACTGTAGTCACTCGTAACACAGAGGTGTAAGTATTTGTGTATTTAAACATAGAAGTATTGTGTATTTAAACATAGAAGAGATGTGGTAAACATATGATATACAAGATAAAACATGATACACCTGTATAGGGCACTTACTATGGTTGAAGCTTGCGGCACTGAAAGTTGCCCTGAGGGAATCAGTGAGTGGGTGGTGAGTGAATGTGAAGGCCTAGGATGTTGCTGTACACTACTGTAGACTTTATAAACCCTGTACACTTAGGCTACACTCGATTTATTTAAAAAAAAAAAAAAACTTTTCTGACTGAGTGCAGTGGCTCATGTTTGTAATCCCAGAACTCTGGGAGGCCAAGGCTGGCAGATCACCTGAGGTCAGAAGTTTGAGGCCAGCCAGGCCAACTTGGTGAAACCCCATCTCTACTAAACATACAAAAATTAGCCAGGTGTGGTGACGGGCAACTGTAGTCCCAGCTACTTGGGAGGCTGAGGCAAGAGAATCACTTGAAGCGGGGAGGTGGAGATTGCAGTGAGCCAGGATTGCACCACTACACTCCAGCCTGGGGGACAAGAGTGAGACTCCATCTCAAAAAAAAAAAAGAAAGAAACATCCCAGTCTGACAGCTCCGAAGAGAGCAGTGGTTGTCCCAGCACGGCGTTTGAACTCTGAGAACAGACAGACTGCCTCCTCAAGTGGGTCCCTGAACCCCGTGTAGCCTAACTGGGAGACACCTCCCAGTAGGGACTGACAGACACCTCATACAGGCGGGTGCCCCTCTGGGATGAAGCTTCCAGAGGAAGGATCAGGCAGAAATATTTGCTGTTCTGCAACATTTGCTGTTCTGCAGCCTCTGCTGTTGATACCCAGGCAAACAGGGTCTGCAGTGGACCTCCAGCAAACTCCAGCAGACCTGCAGCTGAGGGACCTGACTGTAAGAAGGAAAACTAACAAACAGAAAGGAATAGCATCAAGATCAACAAAAAGGACATCTACACCAAAACCCCATCTGTAGGTCACCAACATCAAAAACACAAAGTAGATAAAACCACAAAGATGGGGAGAAACCAGAGCAGAAAAGCTGAAAATTCTAAAAGCCAGAGTGCCTGTTCTCCTCCAAAAGATCACAGCTCCTCTCCAGCAACAGAACAAAGCTGTATGGAGAATGACTTTGATGAGTTGACTGAAGTAGGCTTCAAAAACTCGGTAATAATAAACTTCTCTAAGCTAAAGGAGCATGTTCTAACTCATTGCAAGGAAGCTAAAAACCTTGAAAAAATGTTAGACGAATGGCTAACTAGAATAAGCAGTGTAGAGAAGACCTTAAATGACCTGATGGAGCTGAAAACCATGGCACGAGAACTTCGTGACGCATGCACGAACTTCAATAACCAATTCAATCAAGTGGAAGAAAGGGGATTAGTGATTGAAGGTCAAATTAATGAAATAAAGTGAGAAGACAAGTTTAGAGAAAAAAGAGTAAAAAGAAATGAACAAAGCCTCCAAGAAATATGGGACTGTGGGAAAAGACCAAATCTACGTTTGATTGGTGTACCTAAAAGTGATGGGGAGAATGGAACCAAGTTGGAAAACACTCTTCAGGATATTATCCAGGAGAACTTCCCCAACCTAGCAAGGCAGGCCAACATTCAAATTCAGGAAATACAGAGAACACCACAAAGATACTCCTCTAGAAGAACAACCCCAAGACACATAATTGTCAGATTCACCAAAGTTGAAATGAAGGAAAAAATGTTAAGGGCAGCCAGAGAGAAAGGTCGGGTTACCCACAAAGAGAAGCCCATAAAACTAACAGCAGATCTTTTGGCAGAAACCCTACAAGCCAGAAGAGAGTGGGGACCAGTATTCAACCTTAAAGAAAAGAATTTTCAACCCAGAATTTCATATACAGCTAAACTAAGTTTAATAAGTGAAGGAAAAATAAAATCCTTCACAGACAAACAAATGCTGAGAGATTTTGTGACCACCAGGCCTGCCTTACAACAAGAGCTGCTGAAGGAAGCACTAAACATGGAAACAAACAACTAGTACCAACCACTGCAAAAACATGCCAAATTGTAAAGACCATCGATGCCATGAAGAAACTGCATCAAGTAATGGGCAAAATAACCAGCTAACATAATAGTGACAGGATCAAATTCACACATCACAATATTAACCTTAAATGTAAATGGGCTAAATGCTCCAATTAAAAGACACAGACTGGCAAATTGGATAAAGAATCAAGACCCGTCAGTGTGCTGTATTCAGGAGACCCATCTCACATGCAGAGACACACATAGGCTCAAAAAAAAAAGGGATGGAGGAAAATCTACCAAGCAAATGAAAAGCAAAAAAAAGCAGGGATTGCAATCCTACTCTCTGATGAAACAGACTTTAAACCAACAAAGATAAAAAGAGACAAAGAAGGCCATTACATAATGGCAAAGGGATCAATTCAACAAGAAGAGCTAACCATCGTAAATATATATGCGTCCAATACAGGATCACCCAGATTCATAAAGCAAGTCCTTAGAGACCTACAAAGAGACTTAGACTCCCACACAATAATGGGAGACTTTAACACCCCACTGTCAATATTAGACAGATCAACGAGACAGAAGGTTAACAAGGGTATGCAGGACTTGAACTCAGCTCTGCACCAAGCAGACCTAATAGACATCTACAGAACTCTCCACCCCAAATCAACAGAATGTACATTCTCCTCAGCACTACATCACACTTATTCTAAAACTGACCACATAATTGGAAGTAAAGCACTCCTCAGCAAATGTAAAAGAACAGAAATCACAACAAACTGTCTCTTAGACCACAGTGCAATCAAACTAGAACTCAGGATTAAGAAACTCACTCAGAACTGTTCAACTACGTTGAAACTGAACAACCTGCTCCTGAATGACTACTGGGTAAATAACAAATGAGGCAGACATAAAGATGTTCTTTGAAACCAGTGAGAAGAAAGACACAACGTACCAGAATCTCTGGGACACATTTAAAGCAGTGTTTAAAGGGAAGTTTATAGCACTAAATACCTACAACAGAAAGCAGGAAAGATCTAAAATCAACACCCTAACATCACACTTAAAAGCACTAGAGAAGCAAGAGCAAAGACATTCAAAAACTAGCAGAAGGCAAGAAATAACTAAGAGCAGAGCAGAACTGAAAGAGATACAGAAACACAAAACACTTCAAAAAACGAATGAATCCAGGAGCTGGTTTTTTGAAAAGATCAACAACTTAATAGACAACTAGCAAGATTAATATAGAAGAAAAGAGAGGATAATCAAATAGACACAATAAAAATGATAAAGGGGGATATCACCACTGAACCCACAGAAACACAAGCTACCGTCAGAGAATACTATAAACACATCTATGCAAATAAGCTAGAAAATCTAGAAGAAATGCATAAATTCATGGACACTACACCCTTCCAAGACTAAACCAGGAAGAAGTTGAATCTCTGAATATAACAATACCAGGCTCTGAAATGGAGGCAATAATTAGTAGCCTACCACCCAAAAAAAGTCCAGGGCAAGATGAAGTCACAGCTGAATTCTACCAGAGAGGTACAAAGAGGAGCCGGTACCATTCCTTCTGAAACTATTCCAATCAATAAAAAGAGGGAATTCTCCCTAACTCATTTTATGAGGCCAGCATCATCCCGATACCAAAACTTGGCAGAGACACAACAGAAAAAGAAAATTTCAGGCCAAAGGTGAACATTGATGTAAAAATCCTCAATAAAATCCTGGCAAACCAAATCCAGCAGCACATCAAAAAGCTTATCTACCATGATCAAGTGGGCTTCATCCCTGGGATACAAGGCTGGTTCAGCATATGCAAATCAATAAGCATAATCCATCACATAAATAGAACCAATGACAAAAACCACATGATTATCTCAATAGATACAGAAAAGGCCTTCGACAAGATTGAACAGACCTTTATGCTAAAAACTCAATAAACTAGATATTGAAGGAATGTATCTCAAAATAATAAGAGCTATTGATGACAAACCCACAGCCAATATCATAGTGAATGCGCAAAAACTGGAAGCATTCTCTTTGAAAACCGGCACAAGACAAGGATGCCCGTTCTCACCACTCCTATTCAACATAGTGTTTGAAGTTCCAGCCAGGGCAATCAGGCAAGAGAAAGAAATAAAGGGTATTCATTAGGAAAAGAGGAAATCAAATCATCCCTGTTTGTAGATGACATGATTGTATATTTAGAAAACCCCGTTGTCTCAGTCCAAAATCTCCTTAACCTGATAAACAACTTCAGCAAAGTCTCAGGATACAAAATCAATGTACAAAAATCACAAGCATTCCTATACACCAATGATAGACAAACAGAGAACCAAATCATGAGTGAACTCCCATTCACAGTTGCTACAAAAAGAATAAAATACCTAGGAATCCAACTTACAAGGGATGTGAAGGACCTCTTCAAGGAGAACTACAAACCACTGTTCAACGAAATAAAAGAGGACACAAAGGGAAAAGCATTCCATGCTCATGGATAGGAAGAATCAATATTGTGAAAATGGCCCTACTATCCAAGGTAATTTATAGATTCAGTGCCATCCCCATCAAACTACCAATGTCTTTCTTCCACAAAATTGGAGAAAACTACTTTAAAGTTCATACGGAATCAAAAAAGAGCCTGCATTGCCAAGATAATCCAAAGCAAAAAGAACAAAGCTGGAGGCATCACGCTACCTGACTTCAAATTATACTACAAGGCTACAGTAACCAAAACAGCATGATACTGGCACCAAAACAGATATATAGACCAGTGGAACAGAACAGAGGCTTCAGAAATAATACCACACATCTACAACCATCTGATCTTTGACAAACCTGACAAAAGCAATGGGGAAAGGGTTTCCTATTTAATAAATGGTGCTGGGAAAACTGGCTAGCCATATGTAGAAAGCTGAAACTGGATCCCTTCCTTACACTTTATAGAAAAACTAATTCAAGATGGATTAAAGTCTTAAATGTTAGACCTAAACCCATAAAAACCCTAGAAGAAAACCTAGGCAATACCATTCAGGACATAGGCATGGGCAAAGACTTCATGATTAAAACACCAAAAGCAATGGCAACAAAAGCCAGAATAGACAAATGGGATCTAATTAAACTAAAGAGCTTCTGCAAAAGAAACTACCATCAGAGTGAATAGGCAAGTACAGAATGGGAGAAAATCTTTGCAATCTACCCATCTGACAAAGGGCTAATATCCAGAATCCACAAAAGAAGTTAAACAAATTTACAAGAAATAAAACAACCCCATCAAAAAGTGGGCAAAGAATATGAACAGACACTTCTCAAAAGAAGACATTTATGCAGCCAACAACACATGAAAAAAATGCTCATCATCACTGGCCATCAGAGAAATGCAAATCAAAACCACAATAAGGTACCATCTCATACAAGTTAGAATGGTGATCATTTAAAAATCAGGAAACAACAGGTGCTGGAGAGGATGTTGAGAAATAGGAACGCTTTTACACTGTTGGTGGGAGTGTAAATTAGTTCAACCATTGTGGAAGACAGTGTGGCAATGCCTCAAGGATCTAGAACTAGAAATACCATTTGACCCAGTGATCCCATTACTGGGTATATACCCAAAGGATTATAAATCATGCTGCTATAAAGACACATGCACACGTATGTTTATTGCGGCATTATTCACAATAGCAAAGACTTGGAACCAACCTAAATGTCCATCAATGATAGACTGGATTAAGAAAATGTGGCACATATACACCATGGAATACTATGCAGCCATAAAAAGGGATGAGTTCATGTCTTTTGCAGGGACATGGATGAAGCTGGAAACCATTATTCTTAGCAAACTATCACAAGAACAGAAAACCAAACCCCACATGTTCTCACTCGTAGGTGGGAATTGAACAATGAGACCACCTGGACACAGGGTGGGGAACATCATGCACTGGGGCATGTTGAGAGGTGGGGAGCTGGGGGAGGGATGGTATTAAGAGAAATACCTAATGTAAATGACGAGTCGATGGGTGCAGCAAACCAGCATGGCATATGTATACCTATGTATCAACCCTGCATGTTGCGCACATGTACCCTAGAATCTAAAGTACATTTTAAAAAGTTTTTTCTTTGTTCCATAGGAAATTAGCTTACTATAACTTTTAAACTTCATAACTTAAAAAACCTTTTCTACTTGTTGACTCTTTTGTAATAACACTTAGCTTGGAACACAAGGACATGGTATAGCTTTATGTCCTTATTCTATAAGCTTTGTTTTGTTGTTGTTGTTGTTTTTATTGTTTTGTTTTTTTGAGACAGAGTCCCACTCTGTTGCCCTGGCTGGAGTGCAGTTAGGCAATCACGGCTCACTGCAGCCTGAACTCCCTGGGCTCAGGTAGGAGGCTACCTCAGCCTCTCTAGCAGCTGAGACTACAGGCGCATGCCACCATGCCCAGCTAATTAGTTAGTTAATTTGTTTATTATTGTTATTATTATTATTTTGTAGAGACAGGGTTTCATCATCTTGCTTAGGGTGGTCTTGAACTCTTGGGCTTAAGTGATCTGCCACCCATGGCCTCCCAAAATGCTGCTGGGATTATAAGTGTGAGCCACTGCACCTGGCTGCTTTTTTCTGTATTTAAATTTAATTAATTTTTTTTTCTTTTTTAACTTTTGTGTTAAAAACTACAACAAAATCACGCAAATTAACCTTCACCTAAATAGGATCAGGATCATCAAGATGTCACTAGGTGACAGGAAATTTTCAGCTTTATTGTAATTTTATGGGGCCACCATCATTTAGGCAGTCTGCTGTTGACCGAAGCATCATTATGCAGTGCATGACTGTATATGTTCTCTCTTATGTTAATAAAATAGAAGCTATCAACTGGAATTTTTCACAGGAATAAGACTTGGGAGAAAATCTGTCACTGAATAAAATTTCCAACTCACTGTTCTAGTTTCCCCCTGCCCACCCAAGAATTTAGAGTTCTGTTTCTTTTTTCTTTTTTTTTTTTTTTAGGACAGTCTCACTCTGTTGCTCAGGCTGGAGTGCCGTGGTGCCATCTCAGCCCAGGGCAACTTCCACCTCGCAGGGTCCAGCAATTCTCCTGCCTCAGCCTCCCAAGTAGCGGGAATTACAGGCACCCACCACCATGCCTGGCTAATTTTTGTATTTTTAGTACAGATGGTGTTTCATTATGTTGGCCAGGCTGGCATTGAACTCCTGACCCCTGGTGATCTGCCACCTGGGCCTCCCAAAGTGCTGGGACTATAGGCATGAGCCAGTGCTTGCGGCCTAGAATTCTGTTTCTATGTGGTCATTATATTTCAATGCTGGTAATATTTCTTTCCTCCCCTAAGAAAAATATGCACTTACCCCCTGTGATAAATATTGCCAATAGTTGTAGGGCTTTGGTATATAGAGCTCTTTATTCTTTTACACAGCAACGTGCTATTCTGTTTTATGGATGTAGCATAGTTTATTTAACCAGGGCTTCAGTGGTAGATATGTGTTGTTTGCAATATTTTGCTGTTACAGACAGTTAGTTCTATAATGAATAGCTTTATACATGTATCCCTTCACACAGGAGCAGGATATTTATAGGAGAGATTCCTGGAATTGGAATTGTTAGATCAAAGGATATATACGTATGTAATTTTTGTAGATAATGACAAGCTGCTCTAAGTGATGTGGCAATTTAAATTTCCACAAGAGCACATGAGATTGCTTGTCTTTGAACCTAAGAGCATGTTTTCCTTCCCCATTTGTTCAAGGCACTTTTATGTTCCTCAGAGATTTTTTGTAGTTTTCTTTATGTAGGTCTTGTGCATTTCTTGTTAAGTTTATGTCTTCCTAAGTGTTGTATCGTTTTTTTTGCATTCAATAGAAATGAGGACTTTTCTACCGTTATATATTCCAATTTATTTTTAAATTATTTTATTTTATTTTACTTTATTTTAGAGACAGAGTCTCAATGTGTTACCCAGCCTGGAGTGCAGTAGCACAATCAGAGCTTATTGCAGCCTTGAACTGGCCTCAAGTGATCCTCCCGCTTCAGCCTCCCAAGTAACTAGGACAACAGGCATGGGCCACCATGCCTGGCTATTTTTTTTTCTTTTTTTTGATGGAGACAGGGTCTTGCTATGTTAACCACGGTGGTCTCAAACTCCTGGCTTCAAGTGATCTTTCCACCTCAGACTTCTAAAGCACTGGTTGGTATTACAGGTGTGAGCCACCATGCCTGGCTGCAGTTTGTTGTTTTAAATATGTTTGAAAGTTTTTGATTTCTGTATATGCAATTTTGTAACTAAATTGATTCTTTTATTATTTTTATAGTAATAGTTTTTAGGTGATTTTCTTAGTTTTCCAGTCATATAATAATTGCAAATAATGATGATTTTCTTTCCAATTTTTATGATGCTACTTTTCCCCTCTGGTCTAGAGATTCAAAGAGAGTGGGGTAGAAGATGTGTTGGATTTGTCTGACGATCTTTTTTTCTGGTTAAGGATGTACTCTTCTATTTTAATTTTATTTTTGTTTCTTTTGTAATCGGGAATAATGACGTTTATCAAATGCTTTTTTGGCCTCTATGGAAATGATCAAATGATTTTTCCTTGAATCTATTTATATAATGGATTATATTTAATCGGTTACCTAACATTGAACCTATCCTAGTGTTTGAGTCAGTAACCACACTTATGATACACAGTTCTTTAATTGTGCTACTTTAGTTCCTTGCGAATATTTTATTTAGGATTTTTCATTGCCATTCATTGGTGTGATTGGTTTGTGATTTTGTTTGTTCATTTTTGATGGGAGAAAAATATTCTTCGCCCAGATTTCAATATTAATGCTATATTGCTTCATTAAAAAAATTTTTTTTCCTCTTTCTGTATTTCTGGAAAGTTGATGTATTATTGGAATTATCTACTCCTTAAAAGTTTGGGCCGGTCGCGGTGGGTCATGCCTGTAATCCCAGCACTTTGGGAGGCTGAGGTGGGCAGATCACGAGGTCAGCAGATGGAGACCATCCTGGCTAACACAGTGAAACCCTGACTCTGTTAAAAATACAAAAATTAGTCGGGCATGGTGGTATGTGTCTGTAGTCCTAGCTACTTGGGAGGCTGAGTCAGGAAAATTGCTTGAACCCGGGAGGTGGAGGTTGCAGTGAGCTGGGATTGTGCCACTGCACTCCAGCCTGGGTGATAGAGCGAGACTCCGTTTCAAAAAAAAAGTTTGGTAGAGTTTCTTCTTGAAGTCATCTGGCTGGTGCTCTCTTTTTGCGGTATGATAGTAGTGACAGCTCTGTGATGATTTCCTCTATTTCTGTAGTAATAATGAAACTTTAAAAAAATTTTCCGTCTCTTAGAATCAGCTCCAGTAAATTATATTTTCCTGGAAAATTTTTATTTCCTACACACTTTCAATTCTATTTTCACAGAGTTGAACAAAACTAATTCTTTTAAATCTTTTATTTTCCTACATTTCAGAAGTTACTGCACCATTATCATTTCTTATATAATGTATTTGTATTTTTAAAAAACTTAAGTTTAAGGATACAAGTGGAGGTTTGTTATGTAGATAATAAAATTGTTTCATGAGAGTTTATTGTACAGATTATTTCATCAGTCAGCTATTAAGCCTAGTACTCATTAGTTATTTTTCCTGATCCTCTTTCTCTTCCCACCCTCCCCCCTCTGAAAGGCCCAGGATGTGTTGTTTTCCTCTATATGTCCAAGTATTCTCATCTTTTTAGCTCCTACTTATGAGAATACACAGTATTTGGTTTTCTGTTCCTGTGTTAGTTTGCTAAGGATAATAGCCTCCAGCTCCATCCATATCCCCCTGCAAAGGATATGATCTTGTTTTTGTTTTGTTTTTTGTTTTGATGGCTGCATAACATTCCATGATGTACCATGTTTTCTTTATCCAGTCTATCATTGATAGGTATTTAGGTTAATTCCATGTCTTAGCTATTGTTAATAGTGCTGCAGTGAACACATGTGTGCATGTGTCTTTATAATAGAATGATTTATATTCCTTTGGTTGTATACCCAATAATGGGATTGCTGGGTCGAATGGCATGTCTATATTTTAGCCTTTGAGGAATCACCACAGTCTTCCACAATGGCTGAATTCATTTACACTCCCACTAGTATAAGTGCTCCTTTTTCTCTACAACCTTGCTAGCATCTCTTATTTTTTGACTTTTTAGTAATAGCTATTCTGACTGGTGTTAGATAGTATTTCATTGTGCTTTGATTTGCAGTTCTCTAATGATAAGTGATGAGCTTTTTCCGTGTTTGTTGGTTGTGTGTATGTTTTCCTTTAAAAGTGCCTGTTCATGTCCTTTGCCTACTTTTTAATGGGGTTGCTTTTTTTTTTTTTTTTTTTTACATTTGTATAAGTTCCTTATAGATGCTGGACATTAGGCCTTTGTCAGATGCATAGTTTGCAAAAATTTGTACTTTTGCATTTTTATCAAATAGTTATAATCATGGTTTTACTAGAATGTGTGTTTTTGTATTTTTTTCAAATCAGTTTTAGGATTTACTTCTTAATGTTACTTTTTTCAAAAGTCAATTTCTGTTTTTACCTATTTAATCCTTTGTGCTTCATGAGTTTGTTTTGTCCTTCTTTTTCTTGGTTCTTGGGTATGATACTTAACTCTGATGCATGAATTTTCAAGTATTACCCTATTTGTACCTTACTCGGAAATTCTAATCTGTAGTGCTTTGATAATTTTTCTTTTCCATATATATTTCAGTTTTGGTGTATATTCTCTCACTGAGTCTAGAGTTGCCTTGAAATGAAGGCATTTTTATGGTGAAAAGGGTTTTTTGTTTTATTAATTTTATTTCTACTATTAAAATTTATTTTTATTGATGCATAATATTTATACACATTTATAGGGTACCTGTGATATTTTGATACACACATAGAATGTGTAATGATCCAATCAGGGTATTTAGGATATTCATCACCCCATTTCTTTGTGTTGGGAACATTTCAAATCTTCTCTTTTACCTACTTTGAAATACACAATATATTGTTAACTGTAGGCACCCTATGGTGATGTCAACTACTAGAACTTATTCCTTCCATCTAGGTATATGTTTGTACCCATCAGTCTACGTCTCTGTATACCCCTGCCCACCAACACTTACCCTTCCCAGCCTCTGGTAACTATCATCCCACTTTCTACCTACATGAGATCAACTTTTTTAGATTGCACATATGAATGAGAACACGTGATACTTGTCTTTCTGTGCCTGGCTGATTTCACTTAACATGATGACCTCCACCTGCATCCATGTTGCTGCAAATGATATGATTTCATTCTCTTTTACAGCTGAATAGTATTCCATCATGTAAAGATATCATATTATCTTTATCCATTCATCTGTAGACTGAATGTGATATCTATACATGGATGGAATACTATTTGATTGATTCCATGTCTTGGCTATTGTGAATAGTGCTGCAGTAAACAAAGAGGTGCAGGTATCCCTTTGATATACTGATTTCTTTTCCTTTGGATAGATACCCAGTAGTGGGATTGCTGGATCAAGTGGTACTTCCATGGAACTGGAGGTTATTATTTTAAGTGAAATAAACTAGGAATGGGAAGACAAACTTCACATGTTCTCAGTTATTTGAGGGAGCAAAGAATTAAAACAATTGAACTTATGGAGATAGCTAGTAGAATGAAGGTTACCAGAGTCTGGGAATGATAGTGGGTTGTGGTGGTGGGGGAAGTGGGGATGGCTAATGGTTACCAATAAGATAGTTAGAATGAATAAGACCTAGTATTTGCTAGCACAACAGTGTGGCTGTAATAAAAAATAATTTAATTGTATATTTAAAAATAATTAAAAGAGTATAATTGGATTTTCTGTAACACAAAGGATAAATGCTTGATGGCATGGATGCCCCATTTACTCTGATGTGGTTATTATGCATTGCATGCCTATATCAAAATATCTTATGTACCCTATAAATATATATACCTACTATGTATTCACACACAAAAAAAGAAATCTCCTCATTTTTCATAATGGCTGTGTTAATTGACATTCCTGCCAATGGTGTATAAGAGTTTCCTCTTCTTTGCATCCTCTCCAGCATCTGTTGTTTTTTGTCCTTTTGGTAATAGCCATTCTAACTGGAGTAAAAAGATAGTATCTCATTGTGGGTTTGATTTGCATTTTCCTAATAATTAGTGATGTTAAGCATTTTGTCGTATACCTGTTGGCAGTTTTTATGTCTTCTTTTGAGCAGTGTCTATTCCAATTCTTTGCCTATGTTTTAATGGAATTATTATTGTTCTGTTGAGTTGAGTTCCTTTTATATTTTGGATATTAGTTACTTGTCAGATGAATAGTTTGAAAATATTTTCTCCCCTTCAAACAGTTGTCTGTTCAGTCTATAGATTGTTTCCTTTGTTGTGCAGAAGCTTTTAAGTTTAATATAGTTGCATTTGTCTGTTTTTGTTTTTGTTGCCTATGCTTCTGATGTCTTAGTCATAAAATATTTGCCTAGACTGATGTCCTGAAGAATTATCTCTCTATATTTTTTTCTAGCAATATTATGGTTTCTGATCTTATGGTTAAGTCTTTGACCTATCTTGAGTTGATTTTTGTATATGGTGAGAGATAAGAGTTGAGTTTTATTCTTCTGCATGTAAATATCCAATTTTCCTGGCACCGTTTATTGAAGGCGTCCTATCTCCAATGTATGTTCTTGGCATCATTGTTGAAAATCAGTTTGGCTGTGAATACATGAACTTACATCTGGGATCTCCATTCTGCTCCATTGGTCTATATGTCTGATTTTATACCAATACCATGTTGTTTTGGTTACCATAGCCTTGTAATGTATTTTGAAGTCAGGTAGTATGATGCCTCCAGCCTTTTCTGTTGTTGTTGTTGTTGCTGTTTTTCTTTTCCCTCAGAATTGCTTTGGCTATTTGGGTTCTTTTTTGGTTCTATATGAATTTAAGGATTTTTTTCTATTTCTGTAAAAAATAGCATCAGTACTTTGATAGGAATTGCTATGACTCTGAATATAGCTTTTGGCAGTACGATCATTTTAACATTATTAATTCTTCTAACCCATAAGCATAGGATGTTTTTCCATTTATTTTTGTCCTCCTCAGTTTCTTAGTGTTTTGAAGTTTTCCTTTTAGAGGTATTTTACCTCCTTGGTTAAATTTATTCCTAGGGGTTTTTTTTAGCTGTTGTAAGTGGATTTGCCTTTTTGATTTGTTTTCCTCAGCTGATTTATTATTAGTGTATAGGAACACTACTGATTTTTATATAGTGATTTTTGTGTTCTACAACTTTACTAAATTTATCAGATCCAAGAGTTTTTTTGGTGGAATGATTAGTTATTTTTAGATATAAGATTATATCACGAGCAAAGAGGGACAATTTGACTTCCTCTTTTCCCATTTGGATGCTTTTTATTTCTTTCTCTTGTCTGATTGCTCTGGCTAGGATTTCCAATAATATGTGGAACAGGAGTGGTGAAAGTGGGCATCCTTTTTTGTTCCAGTTCTTAAAGGAGAGGCTTTCAGCTTTCCACCATATGGCATGATGTTAGCTGTTGGTTTGTCATATTTGGCCTTTGTTATTACATATTGAAGTATGTTCCTTTAGTGCCTAGTTTGTCGAGAGTTTTTATCATGAAGAGATATTGAACCGTGTTAATACCTTTTCTGCATTGTTTGAGATGATCACATGGTTTTTATCCTTCATTCTGTGAGATGTTGTATCACATTTATTGATTTGCATATGTTGAACCATCCATGCATCCCTGGGATGAATCCCACTTGGTCACAGTGCATTATCTTTTTGATGTTCTGTTGGATTCTGTTTGCTAGTGTTTTGTTGAAGATTTTTGTGTCTATGTTCGTCAGGGCTATTGGCCTGTAGAGTTTTTTTGTAGTTGTGTTCTTATCTGGATTTGGTATCAGGGGAATGCTGGCGTTGTAGAATAAGTTAGGGAGAATTATCTTCTTTTTATTTCTTTACAATATTTGGTGGAGAATTGATGTTAATTCTTCTTTGAAAGTTTGGTAGAATTGGGCAGTGAAGTGATCTGGTCCTGGTCTTTTCTTTGTGGGAAGATTTATTATTGTTGATTTAATCTCATTACTCATTATTGGTCTATTCAGGTTTTCTATTTTTCCTGATTCAATCTTCGTAGTTGTCTCTGTCTAGGAATTTGTCTATTTTCTCTAGGTTTTCCAGGTTGTTAGTGTATAGCTGCTCATAATCGTCTCTGATCTTTTGTATTTCTAGAGCAACAGTTGTAATGTTTCCTTTTTCATTTCTGATTTTGTTTATTTGGATCTTCTTCCTTTTTTCTTGTTTAGTGTTGCTAGTGGTTTTTTGATTTTATTTTTTTAAAAAAACACAAACTTTTCCTTTTGTTGATCCTTTATACTTTTTTGTCTCTTTTTCTTTTTAGTTCTAATATGATCTTTATTATTTCCTGTTGTTCTTGCTTTTCTAGTTACTTTAGGTGTGTTGTTAGATTGTTTATGTGAAATCTTTCTACTTTTTAATGTAGATGTGTAATTGCTATAAACTTCCCTCTTAGCACTGCTTTTGTTGTATCCCATACGTTTTGGTATGTTGTATTTCAATTATCATTTGTTTCAGTAACTTTTGTTTGCTTTTTTGTTTGTTTGTTTGTTTCCTGATTTCTTCACTTAACTGTGGTCATTCAGGAGCATATTGATTTCCATGTATTTGTATAGTTTCCAACATTCTTTTTGGTATTGACTTCTAGTTTTGCTCCATTATGCTCTGAGAAGATACTTGATATGATTTTGATTTTTAAAAATTCGTTGAGACTTATTTTGTGGCCTAACATTGTCTATCCTGGAGAATGTTTTATGTGCTGATGAGAAGAATGTATATTCTGCAGTTTTTGGATTAAATGTTCTGCAAATGTATGTTAGGTCCATTTTATCTAAAATACAGTTTAAATCTAGTGTTTTGTTGTTGATTTTTCTGTCTGGATGATCTGTATAATAATGAGAGTGATATGTCAAAATCCCCAACTATTGTATTAACATCTATTAATATCTCTACCCTTAGATCTAATATTTACTTTATATATCTGGGTTCTGTGGCATTGGGTATGTATATATTTAGAATTGTTATATCTGCTTGCTGAAATGATCCTTTTATCATTATGTAATGATGTTGTTTCTTTTTAGTGTTTTTGACTGAAGGTCTGTTTTATCTTATATAAGTGTAGCTACTTTTGCTTGCTTTTGGCTTTTGTTCACAAGGGGTATCTTTTTCCATACCTTTACTTTTCATTTATATGTATGTTTAGAGGTGAAATACATTTCTTTTAGACAGCAAGATGGTTCATGGTTTTTAAAATTCATTCGGCTAGTCTATACCTTTTAAGTGGGGAGTTTAATCCATTTATATTCAAGGTTATTATTGATAGGTAAGGATTTATTTCAGTCATTTTGTTATTTATCTTCTGATTGTTTTGCATATCTTTTGTTTCTTTGTCTTTTATTGTTTATTGAAGTTAATAATTACTTAGGCTTTATGTTTTACTCACATTTGAGTTTTTTCTGCTTCTCATTTTTGTGTTTGGTCTAACAGTAAGTTTTATACTCATGTGATGGTAAATATTGTCCACTCCCTTTCATATGTAGGATTCCTGTAAGCATTTATTTTTATTTTTTGTTTTTATTTTTGTGACTGGCCTAGTGGTGATGAGCTCTTAGTTTGTGTTTGTCTGCTAAAGATTTTATTTATCTTACATTTTGAAGGATAGATTTGCTGGGCATAGTATTCTTAGCTCACAGGGTTTTTGTTGTTGTTTTCTCTTCTTTTTTTTTTTTGTTTTTGCACTTCAAATATATCATCCAGTTGTCTCCTGACTGTAGACTTTCTTCTGAGAAATGCAGTTAGGCTGATGGGGTCATATCCTTATATGTGACTTGACACTTTTTTTCTTTCTATTTTTAGAATTCTCTGTTTTTCTTTGACTTTTGACAGTTTGACTATAATGTACCTTAGAAAAGACCTTTTTGGGTTGTGTCTGATTGGGAATATTTGAGCTTCCTGTTTCTGGAATCTAAAGATCTTGCAAGACTTGGGAATTTTTCAGCTATTATTTTATTACATAGGTTTTCTATGCCGTTGCCTATCTCTTCTACTTCTGGAACACACAAAATTTGAATATTTACTCTCTTTATGGTGTCTGCTATATCAGAGAAACTCTTTTCATTTTTTTTTAAGTTTTAATTTTTATTATTTTTTTACCTGACCGGGTTATTTCAAGACCTTTCTTCAATTTCTAAAATTCTGTCTTCTTCTTTATATAGTCTGTTATTGAATTTCTTGATTTAATTTTTATTCCATTCATTTAATTCTTCAGTTCCAGATTTTCTGTTTGGTCCTCCTTAATGACAGCTATCTCTTTGTTGAAATTTCTCATTGATAGCATGAGTTGTTTTTCTGATTTGTTTTGTTCATCTGTATCCTCTTATATTTCACTGAGCCTCTTTAATATCATTAGTTTGAATTCTTTTTTACAAATACCTTTGATTTCTTTTTTGTTGGGATCTGTTTCTAGAGAATTATTGCGTTCCTCTGGTGGTGTCATGTTTTTTTGCCTTTTCATTTTCCTTGTGTCCTTATGTTGATATCTGTGCATCTTGTGTAACAGGCACTTCTTCCTATTTTTCAGATTGAATTTCTTAGGGGAAGACTTTTTATGTGTAGATGTATCTGTAGTGTTGGTTGAGTAGGACACTTCAGCTTTGATTCTGGGTTCATGCAGTAGTATATTATCTGTATTATTTCTTTGGCTGCAATCAGCATCAGTGGTATCTGTGATTTCCTCTGTGGCTTAGGATGTGGTTGTTAGTGGAGGCAATGGTGATATTTTGCTGGGGGATGGAGATGCCAGCCAGGCTGTATTCAGGCCCCAGTGGTGGTGGTGGTGGCAGTGACCTGAGGGTGCCTGTCTTTGGGTCCCTGGATGGTATAGGTGGGCACCAGTATTAATAACTGTAGGTGGGTTAATTTATGGTCCTAAAGATGGCTTGCTCAGGTCCTGGCAGTGGCAGTAGTGGGCAGGGACGGTGGGTGGGTCATTTTTCCTCTGGGTAGTGTGCATGGCATCTGCAATGGCATTGGGATGGTAAGCCAACTGTTTGGCTTCCGTGTGGCATATGCTGATGCTAGCAGTGGTAATGACATTCTGCACATGCCGGTCTCCAGGACCCCATGTGGCATGCGTGGGTGGATAGGGCAGGATAATCCCCAGGTCCTGAGACAGTGTGCTTGGGTGCTGGTGGCAGGTAGGCTTTGTCTTTTGTCAGGGTTTCTGGTGATGTATGTGCTTGCTCAGGGTGACAGATGGAGTGGGCCAGTCAGCAGGCCTCCAGGCAGAATGCACGGGCACTGGGGATTGGGGTGGGTTGGGTCCTGTGTCAGGTCTCCTGATGTGTATGTGTGCTTGAGGCAACAGACAGGCTGAGATGATCCCCAGGCCCTTGGGAGGTGTGCTCGGACACCTAGAGAGGCGACAGCAGGTGAAGCAGGGCCTTCCTCAGACTTTCTAATGGTGCACATGGGCACAGGCTGTGGCGGGTGGAGCAGGGCATTCCCCAGGTTTCTGTGTGGTGTGCTCAGGTGGCAGCAGCAGTGGGCAAGATAAGCCTATCCTCAAGCCCTGGGTTGGTATTCTAGAGGGCTGGTCCCTAGGCCCCCTGAAGACACTTTAAAGTACACAGTAGTCGTGTTACTCTGGGGGTAGGAGTAGGTACAGAGTTGCTGTTGGTGGCAGCATCCCCAGGTGGCAGGCAGGCAACTCTGTCTCTGGGGAGTGCATGTTTCGGCTCCCTTTGTCCCAGGAGCAGCCTCCCCTGCTGCAATGCTTGTTTTCATGGTGTAGGACACTGCATGGGCTAGAGTGCTGAAAACTGGCCATGTTATGGTTCCAGCTGGCATTGCATTGCTGCATCCCTCTGGGTGGATACTGAGGGATGTCAGCAGGACTCCAGGGATGTAGAGATTTAGGGGCTGTTGGTCCCCAGGGCAGAATGCAGTATGGTGGGAGCTGGGTGCTCAGAATGCCATTCTGCCACTGCTCGGGTCATGGGACAATGTGTGGGACCCAGTATTAAGTCCCTGTCTAGAGCAGTGCCATTGTCCAGACTCCAATTAGCTCACTCTACTAGTCTCAGGGCCTGTAAGAGTGAAGGGACTCTCCCATGGCTAGGGTTTGCAAGGGTCCACAGTGGGAATGTGGACCACTGGGATCTCTTAGCCTTTCCCTACACTGGGGAGCCTCTCTGGGCTCCAAGTTGATCCTGGATTGGCAGCAATGGCTGCTTCACTTTTCTCTCTTTCTGTGCCTCAGGTGTTCCCTGTCCCTTCCCTGCTGAATTCGAGTGCTCTCTTAGATGCTCTAATCAACACATGCTTATCTCCTTACTGTTTTGGTCCTTCCTTGTGGAGTACATGTGTGCCTTTAGTCAGCCACCTTGAAAGCTTCCCAGATATTTCTAGTTTGACTGCATCATGATCAGCAAATGTTGGGAGTACCATTTCTACTTTTTAAAATTTATTGATATTACCTTGAACCTACTCTGTGTTCAATTTTCATGATTTATAATGTGCTCCCGAAAAGGTGCATATTGGCTTTCTCTTGTGACAGTGACTGGTAGTAACATGCCCTCCCACTATCAGTGACAGTAAAACTCAACAAAGTATGTGAAGCAACTGTTTTCAAGCAACCTGAGAACTGGAAATCAAGTTTTGAAAGTATTCATAGAAAAACTACTAGTTATATCAAGGAGGGCAAGCAATACAAATGATAGGTGACCTCGTGTCAAAATCAACAGAGGCCAGAAGAGCAGGAAAACATCTTTTAACAGACAGAACAGGGCTGCGGTCCTTGAGAGCAGTGAAACATGTGAGGTGAACCTTGTGTTCACTGTGGCTTTTTTTTTTTTTTTTTTGGCCTAGGGAGGGAAGTAGAATCTAAGTAGAAATAGAGTTATTGTTGAGGTGGGAAGGAAAAAACCAGTGTTTAGGGATGTGAGCTAGTGAGGATTAACAGGGCAGAGTATAAGACAGGAGTGAGTTTCATAGAGGAATAGGGCCCAGAAACCTACATCGGAGTTTTCCACAGGTTTTTGGTGAGGGCTGGGCTATACCTGCACAGAGCAAGATTATGTTAGACCTCGCAGACGTGGGGTACATGTTGCAAAGCTGAGGGCTGAACTGACACAATGATGAGCAGTAATGAAAGATGTTAGAACCCCAGCCTCATGACAGTGGCAGTCCTTGCTATGCACCTGAGTAAAGCTAAACTAGCCTGAAATTAAGGGCTACTATAGACCTGCTTTAGAATATGGGTCATGTCCTAAAGTAAGGGCTAAGTCCTCTTCGTCTAAGGATTAAATCAGTATAGATCTGTCCTAATAGAATAAAACTAAGCATTTTGGGGTCAAAAGAGCTACCAAGAATTTAACTGCCTGCCGGAACAAAAATCAGTACCACTAAAATGAAGGTGACGTAATCCAGATTCCCCACAACATATTATTCACCGTGACTAGCATAAACCAAAACTTACGGGATACAGAAATAATTTGAAGAATGTGACCCATAATAGTAATGAAATATCAGCTGAAACAAAACCCAAGATCACCCAGATATTGGAATTAACAGGCCAGAATTTTGAAAAGACTATTACAAATATATTCAAAGCCAAAAAGTAAAGATTATAAGTGAAGAGGTAGAAGATCTCATCAGAGTAATGAATCTATAAAGAAGAACCATATAAAAGTCTTAAACTGAAAAGTTCAATATTTAAAACGAAAAATTTCCTTGGCTGGGCTTTTCAGCAGATTAAAAGCCATAGAAGATTAATAGAAATTTTCCCATGTGAAGGACAGAGAAAGAAAATATTTAAAAAATTGAAAAAGCCTATGGGACAATTTCCAGCATTCTAATATATGTGTACTTTGGAATCCCAGAAACAGAAGAGAGAGAATGGGGCAGAAGAAGAATTTAAAGAAGTAATGGCCAAGATCTTCACAAAGTTGGTAAAGCGTATTTGTCTACAGGTTTAGAAAGGTCAGAAAACCCTTGGAAGATTAAAAAGCAAATAAACAAAATTCACCTAAGCACACGATAGTCAAACTCCTAAAAATTGGAGATAAAATCTTGAAATATTCACAGAAAAATTACATATTACATAAAGGGTAATGAATAATACAAATGGTGGCTGACCCTTGACAGAAACAATGGAGGCCAGGGAAGCAGAAAACCATCTTTAAAGTACCAGAAGAATAAAAAGTTGCCAATCTATATTTTTATATCTCCAGAAAATATCTTTTAAAATGAAGTTGAAATAAGGACATTTGAGATAAATTACAGCTAAGAAAATTTGTCACTGCAGGCCTGCTTTACAAGAAATGCTAAATTAAGTTTTTCAGGCTAAAAGGAAGAGATACCAGATGAAAACTGAAACTCAAATTTACAGTAAGAAATGAAGTGCCCAAGAGAGAATGCGAGTGTGGTTAATTATGAAAGAATACCTTTTTTTTGTTACTCTGTAATTACCTAAAATAAAACGGACTAGGAAGGTTCCCAGAAAGGTGGATTGAGGACCTCCACAAATCTGCCCCACAATAAAACCAAAAACCAACAAAAATAGTGAGTAAATTGTGAAAGTTAACATTCAGAATTCTGTAAATTACCAAGTTACCACAGGCTTGCAACAATACAAGGAGTGTTTATTCAAGAAAAACTGATGAATCTCAGTAAGAACAGTGAGTTGGTGGCAGTGTAACTTAGTCTGACACCATCCTCTCTTTCATACCTGCATGGTAGCCTTGAAAATTAGCAACTTCAACAACACCGTAGAGGTCAAGCAGACTTGAGGCTTCTGGAATGGGCCACTTGTATTTGGAACCTCGCCCTAAAAATTTCACTAGCAGAGCATTGCCACAATTTGACCTGTCTCATACTTCCCTGGAAAAACCCTACTCATAGGTCATTGTCACTGTTTGACCTGACTTGGAGCTCATCTGAGGGAAAAGTCAATAGTACTGGCATTTATAGCAAACAATCATTGACAATTTTTAAACATCATAGCTGCTTGAAGTTGAGAGACCATCTGTAGCAAAGAAGAGTTTGTCAAGAAACTTAAAAGAAGTTCTAGGGAAGGAAATATCCACTGGAGACTTTGCAAAACTCCTAATGTATTCCTGAGGAATACAAAAGGCTGTGTGTGCGTGCATAGGGCTATACATATGACTAAGAAAGACTGAAGGGGACCCAGTCTCTCTCTTCTGGCTGATGCTGAGGCCCTGTGCAGAACTGTAAATTGCCTAAATGTTGGAGGCATGCTCCAACACATATACATAGCCCCTTGACAAAGGGTGGAATACCTACTGATTTAAGCCATTTAAGGAAATGTTTGGACAGTTGTTAGCTGACCACTGAGCTAAATGAATGGACCATTCTGTGGCCACACTGCACAGAAAATATAGTCTTTACAATATTAGCACAAAAGTGTCACTGAACAAACAACAATAAAATAGCAATAACAAAATATCCTCAGTGGGAGGGTCTGATTTCCAGTGTTGACACATTATGTCATCCAAGGTGTTCAGTTTTCAACAAAAAATCACAAAGCATGTCAAAAAGCCAAACTAGGAAAATATGGCCTATACACAGGAAGAAAGCAAGGCAAACTGTTTCTGAAAGGACCAATATGTTGGATTTACTAGGCAGATTTTAAATCAATTATTATAAGTATATGCAAAGAACTGCAGGAAACTATGTCTAAAGAATTAAAGGAAGAGTGTGAAAATGATATCACATCAAATAGAGGATATAGGGAGACAGAAATTATCAAAATGAACCAAATGGAAATTCAGAAGTTGAACAGTAGAATAACTGAAACAAACAATTCACTAAAGGGGGTCAAGGATAGATTTGAACTGGAGGAAAAAAGAGACAGCTAATTTGAAAATAGGTCATCGCTTTTGACCTCATAAAGGTAAAAAGGATTATAAGGGCATACTATGAAAAAATGTATGCCAATAAATTGGATAACTTAGATGAAATTTCTAGAAAGACAAACTGTTAAAACTGACTGAAGAAGAAATAGAAAAAATGAAGAGACTTATAACAAAGAGATTGGATTAGTAATTAAAAATATCCCACAAAGGATGTGACTACAAGCAGACATAGTTCATTAAATATAAGAAGATAACTCAGGGACTATCTTTGGAGATCAGTTACTACAGTGTGTTCTTTTCCACATACGATGCAACATTGTTCTAATAGTCCCCCAGATCTCATCTTCTTACAAGATTAGTTTCAGGCTTCCTAATCAAGGATCTTGTTATCTAAATTAAATCTAGATATACATGAGACTCCTTGTGTACATATCCTCAGGTGCAGCTCCTTGAATATTGTTCCTTTCAATCTTGATGACGTGAACTAAGGACACAAATCATCTGCTCTCTCACATTCTCATACTATAATGTGGGACACAGAAGGAAGCACCACCATAGACACTTTCATTTAAAAAGTAGAAAAACAGAAGTCACCTAGCAGTCACTGATGCATGGCAGCATTGAAAACTTGATGGGCAAGTTCTCTTTGTTCTAGGGGAAAAATATTATTTGCTTTGGGCAAAATTCTGCTCCTTGGGAATGCTTCTCTGTGGCTGTTCTTTATGTTCTCTGAACCTTCCTTTTACATAAGAATGGCTCATAATTGTAGTTGAGTAGATTTCTCAGCTTTATTGCTGTCATAGAAGATTGGGGAACCTTGAGACCTCTTTGCGTTCTGAAAAGAATTGTCCCTGTCAAGCTGGAGGTGCATCTGATGATACAATTCAGTTAAAAACGTTGCTTTCCTACCAACAGAGAATACTATAAATACCTCTATGCAAATAAACTAGAAAATCTAGAAGAAATGGATAAATTCCAGGAAACATACAACCTCCCAAGTCTAAACCAGGAAGAAGTCAAATCCCAGAATAGACCAATAACAAGTTCTGAAATTGAGGCAGTAGTTAATAGCCTACCAACCAAAAAAAGTCCAGGACTGGATGGATTCACAGCTGAATTCTACCAGAGAGGTATAAAGAGGAGCTGGTACCATTCCTTCTGAAATTATTCCAAATAATTGAAAGAGAGAGAATCCTCCCTAACTCATTTTATGAGGCCAGCATCATCCTGATACCAAAGCTTGGCAGAGACACAACAGAAAAAGAAAATTTCAGACCAGAGGTGAACATCGATGCAAAAATCCTCAATAAAATCCTGGCAAACCAAATCCAGCAGCACATCAAAAAGCTTATCCAACATGATCAAGTTGGCTTCATCCCTGGGATGCAAGGCTGGTTCAACATACACAAATCAATAAACGTAATCCATCACATAAACAGAACCAATGACAAAAACCACATGATTATCTCAATAGATACAGAAAAGGCCTTTGAGAAGATTGAACAGCCCATCATGTTAAAAACCGTCGATAAACTAAGTATCGAAGGAACGTATCTCAAAATAATAAAAGCTATTTATGACAAACCCACAACCAATATCATACTGAATGGGCAAAAACTGGAAGCATTCCCTTTGAAAACCGGCACAAAACAAGGATGCCCTCTCTCACCACTGCTATTCAACATAATATTGGAAGTTCTGGCCAGGGCAGTCAGGCAAGAGAAAGAAAGAAAGGGTATTCAAATAGAAAAAGAGGAAGTCAAACTGTCTCTGTTTGCAGATGGCATGATGGTATATTTAGAAAACCCCATCATCTCAGCCCAGAGTCTCCTTAAGCTGATAAGCAACTTCAGCAAAGTCTCAGAATACAAAATCCATGTGCAAAAATTACAAGCATTCCTATACATCAATAACAGAGAGCCAAAATCATAAGTGAACTCCTGTACATGCTACAAAGAGAATAAAATACTTAGGAATCCAGCTTACAAGGGATGTGAAGGTCCTCATCAAGGAGAACTACAAACCACTGCTGAAGGAGGTAAGAGAGGATACAAACAAATGAAAAATCATTCCGTCCTCATGGATAGGAAGAATCAATATCATGAAAATGGCCATACTGCCCAAAGTAATTTATAAATTCAATGCTATCCCCATCAAGCTGCCACTGACTTTTTTCACAAAATTGGAAAAAAACTACTTTAGCGTTCATATGGAACCAAAAAAGAGCCCACATAGCCAAGACAATCCTAAGCAAAAAGGACAAAGCTGGAGACATCATGCTACCTGTCTTTAAAGTATACTACAAGGCTACAATAACAAAAACAGCATGGTATTGGTACCAAAACAGATATATAGACCAATGGAACAGAAAAGAGGCCAAAGAAATAACACCACACATCTACAACCATCTGATCTTTGACAAACCTGACAAAAACAAACAATAGGGAAAGGATTCCCTACTGAATAAATAATGTTGGGAAAACTGGCTAACCATATGCAGAAAACTGAAACTGATCCCTTCCTTACACCTTATACAAAAATTTATTCAAGATGGATTGAAGACTTTAATGTAAGACCTAAATCCAGAAAACCTGTTCAATACCATTCAGGACATAGGCATGGGCAAAGACTTCATGACTAAAACACCAAAAGCAATGGCAACAAAAGCCAAAATTGACAAATGGGATCTAATCATACTAAAGAGCTTCTGCACACAGCAAAAGAAACCATCCTCAGAGTGAACAGGCAACCTACAGAATGGGAGAAAATTTTTGCACTCTATCCATCTGACAAAGGGATAATATCCAAAATCTACAAAGAACTTAGCAAATTTACAAGAAAAAAACAACCCCGTCAAAAAAATGGGCAAATAATAGGACACTTCTCAAAAGAAGACATTTATGCAGCCAACAAACATGTGGAAAAAACCCTCATCATTACTGGTCATTAGAGAAATGCAAATCAAAACCACCAAGAGATACTATCTCACACCAGTTATAATGGTGATCATTAAAATGTCAGGAAACAATAGATGCTAGAGAGGATGTGGAGAAATAGCAACTTTTTTACACTGTTGCTGGGAGTGTAAACTAGTTCAACCATTATGGAAGACAGTGTGGTGATTCCTCAGGGATCTAGAACTGGAAATACCATTTGACCCAGCTATCCCATTACTCTGTATATACCCAAAGGATTATAAATCATTCTTCTATAAAGACACATGCACATGTATGTTTATTGTGGCACTATCCACAATAGTATAGACTTTGAATCAACCCAAATGCCCATCAGTGATAGACTGGATAAAGAAATTGTGGCACGTACACACCATAGAATACTGTGCAACCATAAAAAAGGATGAATTCATGTCCTTTGGAGGGACATGGACTAAACTGGACACCATCATTCTCTGCAAACGATCACAAGAACAGAAAACCAAACACCACGTGTTCTCACTCGTTAAGTGGGAGTTGAACAATGAAAACGCATGGACACAGGGAGGGGAACATCACACACTGGGGCATGTCGGGGGATAAGGGGATAGGGGAAGGATAGCATTAGGAGAAATACCTAATGTAGATGACAGGTTGATGGGTGCAGCAAACCACCATGGCAAGTAACAAACCTACACATTCTGCACTTGTACCCTAGAACTTAAAGTATAATAATAATAAATAAATAAATTGTTTTCTGTAAATTAGTGATTTTCATTCCATTAAACAAAAATCCTACCCTTAAATATCTTCAAAATATTCTCCTCTAATTTTGGCTGACAACTGGGATACTGTGGAACAATGCCTTTAAGATTCTTAGTAGCCCTATTGACTGACTGAGATAGTGGATGAGGAGTCAGATGCCTAAAATTGAGATGGCAGAGGTTTGCATCTCCTGGCTTATGAAAGCATGGGATTGTGTGACTGAGGTGGGATGGATGACAAAAGTCCCAGAGGACAGGAGCACAAGCAGTTGAGAGGCATAGAAGGATTTATCTGTAATGTGATGTAAGTAGCTACTGAAATTTTGTGTTCAGTGGTTAGAGTCAGAGTTCTGAAGTACTACAGGTGGATTTACCATGAAGCCAATGAAGCTTAAGTGTCGGGGTCCTTGTTTACACAGGGGAAATTTAATAATCATAATTTTATTTCCTGTAGTCCATCCCTGTTCCTGAACTGTATATGCTTAAGTTTTCACAAAACCTGGACACATTCTAGGTTTTATGGAGTGAAGTAGAAACCACACAAATGATTATGGTAGTGGTAGTGTTAGAGAGTAGTAGGGTAACAGTGAGCTTCAGAAAATAAGGTGGAGAGATTTCATAATCTGAGGATCATGGCAACTTGGGGAGAGCAAGTAGATGGTACAGAGTAGTGATCTGAGATTCAGTAAATGTAGCCTGCTGTCGGCTACTTCTTTTTACAAATACAGTTTTCTTGGAACATAGACAAGTCCACTTATTTTTGTATTGATAATGGCTGGTTTTATGCTATAATGGCAGTATTAAGTAGTTGAGATGAAGACTGCATGGCACACAAAGCTTAAAATACAGTTGACCCTTGAACAACATGGTCTGAACTGCATGATTCCACTTATATGTGGATTTGTTTCTCTAAATATGTCAGATGAATTTTAGGAGATTTATGAGAATTTGTAAAAACTCGCAGACAAACCACATAGCCTAGAATTGCTAAAAAACAAACAAACAAACAACAACAACAAAAAAAACTAAGGAAAAGATATGTCATGAATGCATAAAATTATATCCATACTAGTCTATTTTATCATTGACTACCATAAAATATATACAAATCTAAAATTTGTATCTATCTTAAATAAAATGTATAAAATAAAATTAAATAGATAAAATAAAAAGTTGAAATTTATCAAAACTCATGCATACACATGCTTATAGACCATACATGGCATCATTTTCTCCATAAATGCCACAAAGGACATTTATAGGGAGAAATATAAACAAATGTAAAAATGCAGTATTAAATCACAACTGCGTAAAATTAACTGTGATACTTACTTTACTACTATAATAATTTTGTAGCTAACTCCTGTTGCAATTGTGGTGGGCTGAAGTGTTGTGAGATCTATTTAAAATACCTTGTGATGTTAATCATCTCCCCATGAGCAGTTCTGTCTTGAGTAAGTTGCATATCATGGTAAAAAGTGATCTCAATGTTCTTGTGTATTTTTCATTGTGTTCAGTGTAATATTGTAAGCCTTAAATAGCACCATGGGACCCATATGAAATGCCACTAGTTATGCTAAAAGTGCTTCCAAGAAGCAGAGAAAAGTCATGACATTATAACAAAAAAGTTGAATTGTTTGATATGTATTGTAGATTGAAGTTTGCTGCTGTTACCTGCCATTTCAAGATAAATGAATCCAATGTAAGGACCATTGTAGAAAAAAAACCAAAAGGGAAATTCATGACACTGCTACTGTCACTACGCCAGCAAGCATGAAAACTTTTTGTGATATAGTCTTTAATCTCACATTGAAAATGCAGCTTTTATGTTGGTGCAAGATTACTATAAGAAAGGTATATCTGTAGACTCTAATATGATTATAGAAAAAGCAAAGTAATTATATGACAGATTAAAGCAAAAAAAAAAAAAAAATGAAGGATCTAAAGCTGGAGAATTTAATGCCAGCAAAGGATGGTTTGATACTTTTAGAAAGAGGTTTGGCTTTGAAAATGTCAGTGTAACAAACAGGAGAAGGAACTGCTGACCAAGAGGCAGCAGATGAGTTCCCAGGCACTATTAAGAAAATCATTGATGAGAAAGCATATCTGCCTGAACAGGTTTTTAATGCAGGTGAAAATGCCCTATTTTGGGAAAAAAAAAACATTCCACAAAGGACATTCTTTATTAGTAAGGCAGAGAAGTGAGTGCTAGAATTTAAGGCAGGAAGGGATAGGCTAACTCCACTGTTTTGTGCAAATGTTGTTACTTTTATGATCAGGACTTGGCTTATTTATAAAACTGCTAACACCTAAGCCTTGAAGGGAAAAAACACTAGCTGCCAGTCTTTTGGTTATACAAGAAGGCCTGGACAATGAGAACACTTTTTCTGGATTGATCCCATTGACGCTTTATTTCTGGAAATGGTAAATACCTTACATTTAAGGGACTGCCTTTTACAATTCTTTTGGTATTGAACAATGGTCCTGGCTACCCAGAACCCCATGAGTTAAGCACCAAAGGTATCAGCATGGTCTATTTGCCCCCAAATGCAGTGCCTGTAATTCAGCCTCTAGATCATGGATCATAGGACTTTTTAGGACTCATTACAGGCTTTTTACTCAATAAAAGACTTTTAAAATGTCAATATTTTCGAAGAAAATGGAAAGAAAATGGTTTTTCTGTGGAAGAACGCTGATACAGAGGATATCATGAAAGTATGAGAGGATTACACCATTGAAGATGCCACTGTTGTAGAAAAAGCCATAAAAGCTATCAAACATAAAACAATAAATTCCTGCTGGAAAAAACTGTGTCCAGATATGCATGATTTCATGGGATTTATAGCAGAGCAATCAAGGAAATCATGAGATTGTAGATATGGCAAAAAAAAAAAAAATTAGAGGTGAAGGGTTTCAAGATATGAATCTTAGAAAAATTCAAGAGCTAATAGACACCACACCAGAGAAATTTAAAGAAGACATCTTGATGGAGATGAGTGCTTCTAAACCATTGGCAGATGACGAGGAAGAAGATGTAGAAGCAGTGTCCGAAAACAAATTGACGTTAAACAAACTGACAGAAGGGTTCCAGTTACTCAAGACTGCTTTTGACTGCTTTTACAACATGGATTTATTTTTATGTGGGCACTGAAACTAAAGCAAATGGTGGAAGAAGGATTGGTACTGTTTAGAAACATTTTTAGAGAAATGAAAAAGCAAAAAGTCAAGACAAATCATGAGGTATTTCTGTAGTTACACTGAGTGTGCCTGCCTCTCCTGTTTGCCCTTCCACTTCTTCCACCTTGTCAGCCTCTGCCACCCCGAGACAGAGAGACCAAGCCCTCTTTTTCTTCCTCCTCTTCTTCCTCCTCATCCTGCGTGGAGGATGAAGACCTTTATGATGATCCACTTACACTTAACAGTAAATGTATTTTCTCTTCCTTGTGATATTCTTGATAACATTTTCTTTTCTCTAACTTACTTTGTTATAAGAATACAGTTAATAATACATAATACATGCAAAATCAACCCACAATGTGTTAACTATTTATGTTATCAGTAGGGTTCCCAGTCAACAATAGTATATTAGTAGTAAAGTTTTGGGGGAGTCAAAAGTTGTAAGGGGATTTTTGACTGGGGTGTGTGGAGGGCAGTTGGCATCTTTAACACCCCTGCATTTTTCAAGGGTCAGCTATAATTACTATATTGCCTTTTAAGAAAATGTTTGTCAATTTTTAGTCTAGTAACAGAATTGTGAAACAAGGCAACGTCACCAGGGCCCAGCAATGAAAGCAGAATGTGAGAAGAAATACTTATCACTTCTCATGGAGAAATACTCATCACTCATCACTTTGTATCCTGCAGAGGATACAAAGCCCTAAGAGACACAGTTTCAGATAGAGTGGGACGGTAAAAGGAACGTATAGAAAAGCGTTTGACAATCTGTGGGATTTTGCTGATAGCTATGAGCTCCAAAAGTCACAGTAGAAGGGTTCAGGAGCTGGAGTGGGTGGGATGTGGCATCTGAAAGAGATGTGCAAGTCCTCTTGCTTTTTAGACTGCAGAAGAGGGGGATGACCTAAGAATCCTGAGCTTCTTGCTGCAGCATGAGTAGAGACACGTGATGAGCCCAGATGGTCTTAAGGTCGAGGAGGGTGTTCAGAATGTGAATCTGGTGGGGCAAAGAAGGGTATGGGGCTTCCTAGGCAGGAGTGCATTTAGGTCAGAAACTCTATCCTGGCCCCAGCTGGTGGATTATAGAGCAGAGGGGAGGCCCACGTGGCTTAAACTGTCTAGAGTCCACTCTATAGAAATGACCACCCAGGTCTGGCTGCTAAGTGTGTGAGCTTATTTTTCCAAAATTGGTTAAAGATGTTATGTGTGTTTGTAAACCCAGAGTGTATGTAGATTCATGAAGTATGGCCACATGAGGAGTCTCAGATCACCTGCCACTGTGTGGGTGTTGAGTGTATGTGGTCTGAATGAAGTCTACTGTAAATCTTTGCTTTTGATCAATTCTGCCTCAATCATGGGTTTGTGTATTTATTGCATTTCATACAGTATTAAATTCCCTATTTCAAACATACAGTACTATTTCTAATACTGATGCTATTATAATGTACATAAAGAAGTAGAAATGATTATTCTCTGCTTTAAGTGCTTCACTGCATCGTGTTAGTCACTGTCAAACTGACTTTCATCCTCAGCCCACACCAAGAGTTAGTGGTAGGTTGTTATAAGTGTGGATTCTGAGGTACACATTATTTTTCTTCATGTTGTGGAATTTCTGAAATCAGTGCATCAGCCACTGGTCTCCGTGTAGTAGTCGTGACATAATTATTGCTGCTAGAACATACATGTTGAACCATACAGAATGGGTGTGAACACCCTGGAAGAAAACCCAGAGACCTCAGGAGACTATGTTTTAGCAGTGCTCTTATGCACCAATACTCCTCATGAAACAAAGGATGTGGAAAAAGGCAAGCATTGCTAAATCTTAACTGAAAAATAAGAGGCAGGCTCCAAATGGGAAGAGCTTTTTAGAATAACTTAATTAACTTTACTTATGTTTTCCCTTTACGTGTGTGTATATGTGTATGTGTATATATATGTGTATATATATACACACACACATATAGTTTGATATGTTTTTTCTCACATATTGCCATATATATTTTATATATAATATATACATTATAAATATACTATATAATACATTATAAATATACTATATAATATACATTATAAATATATACATTATAAATATAATATATTATAAATATAATATATATTATAACTATCTCCAAGGATTTGATCTAAAATTTATAATAAACCTTACTGTGTCAACTTTTCTCATTTATTGGCAGTATATGAGAAAAACCGTATGAGTCTCAAAGAGCACTTGCATTGAGTGTAAGCTGTAGTTCTAAGTGATAAAGTATGCAACATACTGTAATTAGCACACTTTCTTAGCAGTATATAAAATAATTATGTTCCTTCTGATCAAGGGCATCTTAAGAGTCAATGAAGTATGGTAGGTAATATCAGTAAAGACCTCAGTTCAGTGTCTGTTGCCTCAGTTCGTGTCTGTTGACATGCCACAAACTGTAGAAATACTGTTAAGTATATTTACTGATGTTATCAGCATGTAATGCATTATGTAGTTTAGTTTTTTGTTTTTTTTTTTTTTTTGCTTAAACATTTTCTCTTTTAAAGGAAACATTTAGAGAATTATAAAACAAAGTAAGACCTTTTGTTTATATTTGAAAAATATCCATTATTAACATTTTTAAACTGGCTGCTGGCTCATCCATGTGCAATGACCTTTCAATAATGGATATTAATTCCAGCTTCGGTTTTACCAGCAGCACTGTCAGAATAATGGATTTACATGATACACTGCAGCACCAAAAAACTGTGGCACCTCTAAAGAAGCATTTAAAGAAGTTATGTTTGTCTCCATTGGTTTATGGAGTGTGAGAAATCAAACTACTCATTTCTTATTAGATTTTTTATTAAACTGTCTAAGTTGGTATTTACTCAAGGACCAGAAAATCACTATAAGGATTGTTTGGTCTTTAAGAATAAAGAAAGTGTACTTTATAGCTCTCTTATATTTCTTTACTTTTAAGAATAACATTCAAAATAACTTTGTACAGCAGGGGTTGGCAAACTTTTCCCGCAGAAGACCAGATAGTAAATAATTAAGGCCTGTGGGCCACAATGCCTTGTTGCTGTTACTTAATTTGGCCAACATAGCATGAAGATGAACCATAGAGAATCCGTGAAAGAATGGCCATAACTGGTGTTGATAAAATTTTATTTACAGAATTAGGTGACTACCCCACAGGCCATGGCTTGCCAACCTCTGTTCAATAACTAATTCAAACACTTCCCAAACTACTCTCAAATCTTCACATGTCAACATATTTATAAAATTTAGTTATTAAATTGTGATTTAACTGAAGTAACAGGGACCTTACATGTAAATAAATAATTTGAGATTGAGGCTGCTGCTCCCAGAGTAGTATGGAGGTGCATGAAGGAAAAAGGGAAAATTAAGGATTTAATCTAAAAATCATAATAAGCCTTACTGTGTCAAATAACTTCTATGCAATAAACCATCCAAAGCTAAGCGACTTAAAATAACACTTACTTGCTTGCTGTTGTGTGCTTTGGCAGCATGGTCCGGGCTCCGCAGTGTCAGCTGGGCTTGCTCACAAGCTTGGAGCCTCAGTGTGGGGGGTGGACCTCTCTCTCCACATGATCTCTTATACTCAAGGAGACTGGCTCAGGCTTGTAAACATGGTGGCAGTATTTGAAGACAGCTTGAGTGGAAGCTGCAAGGCCTCTTACTGCCTAGACTTGGAAATCTCATGTTACTTTCATCACATTTTATTGGTTGAGGGAAATCACTAAGCCGCCTTGGTTCAAGAGGTGGAGAAAGAGACTCCAGCTCTTAATGATAGGAACCGCAAAGAATATGTGGCCATCTTTAATCTACCACAGTTCCTTAAACATTTGGAATTGGAACTCTACATGACATTCTGATTGGTGCATCTAGTTCAGGGATTGGCAAATTTTCTTCTGTAAAAGTCTTGACAAGAAATATTTTAAGCTTTATGGATCATATAGTCTCTGGTACAACTGTTTAAATCCACTCTTGTAGCACAAAAACAGCTGTAGACAATATATAAATGAATGTGTGACTGTGTTCCAGTAAAACTTTATCCCAGATCTAGGGTTTTCCACCCCAGATCTAGTTCATTAAGTCCTTGAGCAGATATTTGTATGGTAGGCATTGTTCTATGTGCAAAGAGTACAGCAATGAATAAAACTGACAAAAATCCGTGCCTTCATGGAGCTTATGTTTTAGTGGAAAAAATAAGCAACAAACAAAATTAATAGATGATAAGTTTGTTAGATGATGCTAGATGTTAGTTAATAAATACTGAGAAATAAAATGAAGAAAGGGGATATGATGTATCTGGATGGGAGTAGGGGTTGAAGTCCTACACTGGGTAGCCTCATGGTGAAGGTGATTGTTAAATAAAAGCTTGAGACAGTGAAGCAGCAAACCATGCAGATACCCAGGGGAAGAGAACAGCAAGTGCAAAAGCTCAGGGTGGGAGCACACCTGGCATATCAGCGGAACAGCCTGTAGAATGTGTGGTTGCAGATAGATTCACACAGTAATTTCTCAAGACGACAGAATACAAGAGATTCCAGTCTGGTGGGAGTTGAGTCTACTGCAATGGTTTTCTAACCTAGATTATGATTATAGCTTCACCTGGGAAGCTTCTAGGCACTCCTCTGAATTGGTTTCCCAAACCACTGGTCTAATCTATACAAGTTAGCCAACCAAGGTAGAGAGATAGGTAGACAGTCACAAGTTCCCAAATGATTTTAATGCTTTCAAGTAGGTTTTGACAAAAATGAACCTGTGTACCCCTACCACATCAACAAGTTCTGCTGATTTTTCTTACTGCTCTTCCCAGCATTTAATGAGCCGGGCGTGGTGGCTCATGCCTGTAATCCCAGCACTTTGGAGGCTGAGGTGGGTGGATCACAAGGTCAAGAGATCGAGACCATCCTGGCCAACATGGTGAAATCCCGTCTCTACTAAAAATACAAAAACTAGCTGGACTTGGTGGCGTGCACCTGTAGTCCCATCTCCTCGGGAGGCTGAGGCAGGAGAATCACTTGAACCCAGGAAGTGGAGGTTGCAGTGAGCTGAGATCATGCCACTGCACTCCAGCCTGGCAACAAAGCAAGACTCCGTCTCCAAAAAAATAAATAAATAAAAATTCATTTTACTTCATTATTGAGGAGAATGTATTCAGTTATTCTAGTTGTTTTTCAAGTTGTGTCAGCTGTTGTTGAACTACAAACCACTGTAACTCAGTGAAATGAAGCAAAAATTATCTGTTATATTGACTCTTGTCTGTAGGTTGGCAGAGAACTCAGCTGTAGGCTGGGCTGTGACATTACATTAACAAATTGCCAGCGTTAGGGCAGTTTAGGTGGGGTAGCTCCAATGGACCAATAAAGTTGGGTTCTAGTACAATTCTGTTTGGTTCTAGATGAAGTCCTACTAATCCTTAAATGCACTCAGTGGCCATAGTCAATGCCACCAAAATAATCATTTTAGTCTTTCATGACGTAAGGGCCCAGTGCTACTCCCTGACTGCCTTGACTTAATTTCCTTGATGGTCCCAGACATTTCACCTCAGTTTTCGGAAACCTATCTTTTTGAATGTGTTCTAATAGCAGTTTCTGTGTCCTCCTTCCTTAGAGTTGTGGTGATTTTAAGGGTTCATAGTTTTAAGTTTTTTAAGGTAATTCTAGAAAAAACATATTTCATGAGAAAATATTTTACACTTCTGTATTTAGTGAAATTTCATTTGTTTAACTTATAGTTTGTTATTGAGATATACTTCACATACCATAAAATCCATCAGTTTGAAAGTACATAATTCAGTGTATTTTTTAGTATATTCACAAGGCTGTGCAACTATTTTCACTATGTAATTCCAGAATATTTTCATCTCTGCAAAAAAACCCACGTACCCCCTTACCAGGCACTCTTCATCCACTCCTTTCCCAGTTGCTGGCAACCACTAATCTCTATGGATTTGCCTATTTAGGATATTTTTTACACGTGGAGTCATACAATACCTGGCCTTTGTGTCTGGCTTCTTTCACTTCACATTAATGTATACATTTCAATGTTAATAGAAAAGGCAAAAATAATCTAACTTAAAATATCAGTACCTGGCTGGACATGGTGGCTCATGCCTACAGTCCCAGCACTTTGGGAGGCTGAGGCAGGTGGATTGCTTGAGGCCAGGAGTTCGAGACCAGCCTGACCAACATGGCGAAACCCTGCCTCTACTAAAAATATGGAAAAATAAAATAAAGCCAGGCGGGGTGGTGCACACCTGTAGTCCCAGCTACATGGGAGACTGAGGCACAAGAATTGCTTGGACCTGGGAGGCAGAGGTTGCAGTGAGCTGAGATTGTGCCACTGCACTCCATCCTAGTTGGCAGAGTGAGACCCTTGCCTCAACAGCAACAACAAATCAATACTCAAGAAGCTCTTATATGTTCAGATAACAGGCTTATTTTCATCAGGTGTTTGAATTTGCCTTGTTTCTTACTACCTTGATATTGCTAAAACTTTGCATTAACAAATTGCCCCTATTTGCTTCAGAGTATTTAAACATGTCTACATGAAGGTTTGACTCTGAAGCAAATTCTAATGATACTGAAGAGTAAATTTAATTTAGTAGCTTTGCTCCAACTTTTAGAAATTTTTCTTATTTTAATGAATCACGGAAATGTGTGAATATAAGGAAGAATGCTCCCCCCAAAATATTGAACTTTAATTATACAAAATGGGCATTGCTTGAATTTGACATGAAGTTACTCATTAAGGTAATGTTGCCAAACTTTATTTAAGAATGGTATAAAGTGTATGCCAAGTTGGCTCTTCCTTTCTCTCAAGATGCTTTGGGAACTCTTCTCTGCTAAGCTAATACTTAAAGATAAAGTTGAGTTAAAGCTTGGCAACAACAAGGAATCTTTTTTTTTAAACTTTTATTTTAGGTTTGGAGGTGCATGTGAAGGTTTGTTACATAGGTAGACATGTGTCACGGGAGTTTGTTGTACGTGTTATTTCATCACCCAGGTATTAAACCCAGTACCCAATAGTTATGTAAGGATACGCCTTCTTTCTTGGACAACAACAGATTGCAGTTTTATTTTTCAATGCTGCAGGTAAGAATGAGACAAAACTGGGTAACTGGAAAATCCTTTATTGAACTCGATATATACATGACAGTGTTATCTCTGAATGGAATCATGAGATCCTTAGTGGAATCATGTAATAGGAGGCAAGGTTTTCTTTTGGCTTATATTGCTACAAAGTATATCTTTCATCTCTGGTCTTAATGTTCATATTAATGCTCACCAACAATTTACTGTGCTTATTGAATCAGTGGAAAAGCCAATACTTTTCATTTACTTGGTTTCCTGCTTGTAAAGTAGCCACAATAATACGTGACTCATCTAGGTACTTGGCAGGTAAATAAATTTTTTGAGACTTTTGAGATCCCCTTCTGAAAAGATGCTATAGTTACTGAAACATTCTCTAACAAGTAGGCTATAAAATGAATTCCTTATATATAAATGTCTGTTTCAATACATTTCTATTGATAAATTCAAGTATATGATTAGATTTAGGTTCTAACAGAAAACCATAAAATATATTGACTTGAGAAGGCAGGAATTGGGAGAATATTTCAGTGTAGGAGTAAAAAGTGATTTCCAGCTTGAATTGTCTGTCAGTTTGTGCTTCTTGAGGGTGAGTCTGCCTAGAGGTAGTGGCCAGTCTCCTGTCTTATCTGGTTATTTCTGTGTCCTACTCCATGACAGAGTATACTATTTGAATTTTTCTTCCATAAAACAAAAAATGTAGAGATTTGAAATTCCATCGGCTACATGGAGTCTCATACATACTCAAATAATCTGTTTTCTTAGTCCCAGTTCTGTAGTGGATAATTGTCCTACATGTGGTTAACCACATAGCTGTGTCATACATTTATAATTCTCGAGGGTCAAACTTTATCTTTTCTGATGGCCTTCCAGGGTCAAACTTTATCTTTTCATCTTCTTTAAGGAAATATTATAAAACTATTCTGTTCTGACTATATCACAAAACTATGGTATTATAAAATATGTTCTTTAAAAGCTATTAGAAATCCTAATTATGTAAGTGTGCTAAAAGAAAAGTGTGGTTATCCAAGTTGGAAGAGTATAACAAATCTGCAATAAATAAATTTAGCTTTTGAAAATTTTTTTATGTTCATGCAAAGGTATTATTGTGAGGATACAATGAAATAGTAGATAGGAAGGTGCTATTAAATAGCCAAAGCTGTTTGTACCTGAGTTTAGTATTAAAGAATTAGGTGGATGACATTACATTGTGGTTGATACCAAAGGTCTGGAGCCAGACTTCCACGCTTTGAAAATCCTGGCTCTGGCATATGCCACTGGTGTAGCCCTATACTGGGGATTTATTGTGTCTGTCCCTCAGTTTTCTCCCATATGATGAGGGTAATAATAGTATACCCACTCACCGTTGTCTTAGAGTTGTGATGAAAGCTAAACAAGTTGATGTGGATAAAGCATTTGGACCCGTGTCCCACACATAGTAAGCGTCACAGAAATATTAGTTACTGTATTAGTGACATTTTTCACATTCTCAGAATTTCTACCCTTGTTTCCCCAGTAATACTTTGTACTTGGGCAGCTCTGTGCATTTGCTTCTTAATCTCAAGCTGCCGAACCCTCTTGAGGTGTGACAGAGAAACGAGCTGTAGAGCGTGTCATGTGTGTGTGCCATTACGTGCAAAGCTGTGCACATGTTTTCCTCCTCTGTCCTCACAGGAGGGCTGTGAAGTTGGTTTCCTTGTCGATAAAAATAAAGCTTAAGTCTTTACAAAGTTGGTAAGATTTAAATGAGATAATGTATGTAAAGCACTTGATGTAATGGACTCTAACAAATAATAGCTATTATTTTTACCACTATTTGGTAGCTTCTTTGGTAAACAATAACTCCTTGGTAGATGAAGTGAAGATTTGATTTTTAGACTTTCTCAAATGTTTCTGGTTAAAGTAATAGAAAAAAAAAGTGTCACTTTTATTTTCCTCTCGTATGCTCAAGCCTGCATAAAACAACAGAAACACAATTCCATCTTCAAGGATATTTTTTAAAAACCCTGCAACACTCCGAGCCAAAGCCTTCGAAGGATACTGGCCAAATATTGTGAATTCTCTAGAAATATGGGCAGTATATGCTTCTGTAGATTTTGAGCAAGGTATGTATCTCCCCTCCACCCCTCAAACAAGTGCTGCAGTCCTGAAACATGTATCTAAAAAGTCTTTGGTGAGAGTAATGAGATACAGGGCAGCCAGGCAGTCATGTCCCTATGGTGATAACTCTTCAGAATTGCAAGGGCATTAGGGAAGCCAGGCGAAGTTGAGTGCTGCAGGAGAGTCCATGCCGATAGACCATTTCTGTCATCTCTGATCTTGCTTTTAAGCAGAAGAAAGTGATCTTAGGAAGCCCATTAGGCAGAACTAGACAGGACCTTATGGCTGAATTGGCTTAGCTGTGGCCACATGGGTCTCTTGAGTGTTGAAAAAACAGGCACAAACGGAGGCTCCATCTCATTCTATGCACACCTCTGGCTCTGTCCCTCTCCACACTTCTTCAGCTGGTGCCTGTTCTTTTTCAAAGATGAGTAACAATCAGGAAGGAACCTGTACATAAAAACTGGAGGGAGGAAACTTATACAAAAGGCAGAGAAAGGACAAATAATACAAGAGAAAAAGAAGAATCATACATAGCCTGTAAGAGATGCAAACACACTCACGCTAGAAAAAAAGAGTTCAATGAGAGGTTCAGGAGCACAAAGGAGGTGTGAGACAGAGAAGGAGATGAGGAACAAACTGGGGCACTTAGAAAGAGATGGAAGTAGGGAATGTTAATACCACTGAACATTATAGATCACTGAGATGAGAGCCACACTAGAAGCTGCAAAAGACCAAATAAGCACAACTGAAAGCGTCCTCAGGGAGGTGGCAGATAGGCTTTAGGTAGTCACACAAAATGACAGGAAATGAAATGGTGATTTAAAATGTGCATAGAGACAATGATGGAGAGATGTCATTGACAAAGGAGCTACAACATAAGCATGATTAGTGTTTTTACAGAAGAGGTGAAAGGAAACCAGACAGATGAAAGAGTTAAAAATAGAAAAGCAAATGTTCCATAAATAAATGCAGATAAAAAGGGCACATTGTATCCTAGGAAATACAGATACAAAATGACATATTCCAATGACAATATTAACCATCAAGGACAGGGAAAGGAGTATTTGATGCTCATGCAGAAAAAGTTAGTCATGTGCAAGACACAGTAAGGGAACGATGATGGAATTTGGAGTGAAAGCTGCCTGGAAAGGGCTGTTTTACAGGAACTATGCCCTTTGGGAGGGGGACCGGGCCTCACTCTTGTCCTGACCTTTGATTTCCTGCCAATGGCTCCCTGTGCCTTGACCAGAAGACAGGAGAGTCCATTGATGCCATCCATACAGGTCAGCTGTTGGGTGGAGAGTGGATCAGGAAGAGAAGCAGAAGACATTGAGCATGTGCATCAAAATAATTTTTTTCTTGCTATTCAGTTAAGAAATTCAAACTTGTTTTAGACTCTTTAGGAACAGGAAATGCTAGACATTAATAGTCATAGTGTTCCTTGCTGTCCTGCTTCCCCTTCTCACCATGCATGAGGATTTTAGCCTTACTGAGGTGCTCTGTGAGAAATATGAGAGAGTTGATGCCTCTCACGTATCTTTCATCTGCTTAGTTACAAAGATTCCCCCAGTTGGATAGTCGTATGGACTGGATCACAGCAGAGAATAGAAAAAGATATTTTAGGAACTGAAATATTTATTTGGACCCTGTTATAGCTTCCAGCAATGCTCTCAAGTCTCATCTTTCACCTAGTTTGGCTAACCATCTTTATCTCAGGCTTAACCCCTCTTCCTCGGTTTTTTGGTTTTTTTTTGTTTTTTTTTGTTTTTTTTTGTTTTTTTGTTTTTTTTTTTTGAGTCTTGCTCTGTCGCCAGACTGGAGTGCAGTGGCGCGGTCTTGGTTCACTGCAACCTCCACCTCCTGGATTCAAGCGATTCCCCTGCCTCAGCCTCCGAGTAGCTTGGGCTATAGGCATGCGCCACCACACCTGGCTAATTTTTTTGTATTTTAGTAGAGACGGGGTTTCCCTGTGTTGGCTATGATGGTCTCGATCTCCTGACCTGTGATTTGCCCACCTCGGCCTCCCAAAGTGCTGGGATTACAGGCGTGAGCCACCATGCCCGGCTGCCCTTTTTCCTTTCTTAGGTGTGTTCCTGACTCTGCCCGACTTTAGGCCAAAGGACTCTGTACTTGGTGACAATTTTAAATACAGATCTAATCCTGAGTACTGTGGAATTGAGGAAAGACTGGAGGAGAGCAAGGACAGCCAATTTTAAGGATTATGGTACTGACTGGTTTCCTCTGTACTTTCTTTTGAACTCCTAGTTGGCCATTGACTTGTTTCCAGGGTCACTATTGTGCATCTCTTTGAAAGTCCATTCAAAGGAATAAGAGGTGGGAGAAAGAAGATGGAGGAGTACGAAAGGGGAGACTAGTGTAGTAAATGACATCACTCATTTCTGCACTTTCACTACCGTACAGCCACTGCTTTAATTTTAAAAATAGCTATAGTGAGATGTACGTCACATACCACACAGTTCATGCATTTAGAGTGTATAATTCGGTGGTTTTTAGTATATTCATGACACAATAAATTTTAGAACATTTTTGTCGCCTCAAAAAGAAACTCTGCTTGTAGCAGTCACTCACTGCATCCCCCTAATTCCCCTCTGCCTAGACAACCACTAAGCTACTTTGTCATTATAGATTTGCATATTCTGGACATGTCATATAAAAAGAATCATGCAGCATGGGGTTTTTTGGCTAGCTTCTTTTAGTTTGTATAACATTTTCAGGGTTCATCCAAATTGTAGCATGTATTGGTACTTCATTTCATTTGATTACAGAATTTTTTTTTATTATATGAATATACTATATTTTGTTCATTCATTAGTTGATAGAATATAGGTTGTTTCTGCTTTTTGGCTGTTGTGAATAATGCTGTTAGAAACATTCATGTACAAGTTTTTTTGTTGATATGTTTTTATTTGTCTTAGATATATACCTAGGAGTGGAATTGTTAGATCATATGGTAACTTTATGATTAATTTTTTTTAAGAATTGCCAGACTGTTTTTTGAAGTGGATGCATCATTTTACATTCCCACCAGCAATGTGTACGGACTCCAGTTTCTCCATACCTTCTCCTAAACTTATTATCTGTCTTTTTAACTGTGGCCATTCTAGTGGTGTGAAGTGATATCTCATGTGATTTTTTAAAAAAAATCCATAAAAATGTATTATACAAGTATTTATTTTTTATTGTAATAAAATATAAAATTTACCATTTTAACCATTTTAATGCTACAATTCTGTGACATTAAGTGCATTCACATTGTTGTGCAACCATTACCACCATCCATCTCTAGATTCTAGAAGAAATGCCCTCTGCCCACAGTCTCAGTCCCAGATGCCCTGTACCATATGTGTTGTCCCACTTTTGACCTTATTAGTAGTGATACCTTCCTTCTCTCCATGTATCTTTATTGAGAACCTAATATGTGTAAGACATTATGTCTTACATATAATCTATAGTCTACTAAGACATTATGTGCTGGATTCTTTTAGGGCCACCAAAATGAATAAAACTTGATCTGGGGCTGGGCACGGTAGCTCACACCTGTAATCCCAGCACTTTGGGAGGCCGAGGCAGGTGGATCACCTGAGGCCAGGAGTTCGTGACTAGCCTGGCCAACATGGTGAAACTCCGTCTCTACTAAAAATACAAAAATTAGGTGGGCGTGGTGGCGAATGCCTGGAGTCCCAGCTACTCAAGAGGCTGAGGCAGGAGAATCGCTTGAACCTGGGAGGTGGAGGTTGCAGTGAGCCAAGATCGTGCCGCTGCACTCCAGCCTGGGCAACAGAGCAAGACTCTGTCTGAAAAACAAAACAAAACAAAACAAAACATACAAACAAAAAAAACCTTGATCTGCTGATTGTTTTTTCACCAGTTCTTACCCAGTTCCTCTCGTGATAATGGCATACTCTCGGGACTCAGCTGGCTGAGTTCCCTGGGGCAGATCCTTTTGCTTTGGAACACAATGAAAATCACTGGCAGAGACTGAGACCATAATTTGGACTTAATGGACCAATTTTGTGACCTAAAAACTTTCAAGCAGTTGTTTCATTTTCAGTTCTGTCATATCATCTGACCTTAGTTTTGAAATATGGAGAATAAGATGTTAATAACGAGAACTTTCCATTTTTCTTTTAATATTTCGTTGAGATAGAATGGCCTCTGTGTTATTAATCCTCATCCCAAAAGCTTTTTGCCTAGTGTTTGCCTAGGTTTCTTAATGTCTAAAATATTCTGAAATATCAAAGCCATATTATCAATGATCAGAAAAGGTGTTTTTTTAAATGTAAAAGAAGACGACATTTGGCCAGGCATGCGGTGGCTCATGCCTGTAATCCCAGCACTTTGGGAGGCTGAGGCCGGTGGATCACCTGACGTCAGGAGTTTGAGACCAGCCTGGCCAACATGGTGAAACCCCGTATCTTCTAAAAACACAAAAAGTAGCTGAGTGTGGTGTCATGTGCCTGTAATCCCAGCTACTTGGGAGGCCGAGGTAGGAGAATTAATTGAACCCCAGAAGGTGGGGGCTGCAGTGAGCTGAGACTGTGCCTGGGTGTCTCAGAGTGAGACTCTGTCTCCAAAAACAAAAAAAAAAAAAAAAAAAAGAAAGACATTTAACCAGTATGTTAGATTTAAAATGCGTAAAATACCAAGGAGGGACATATAACACTATGTATAAATTTACAATAGTATCAGAGAATAGCATACAATGAATTGTGCCTCTTATAAAAACCACAAAGAGCAACAGAAAGATCCTTTTTTGAAGTTGTCTTCCAAGAAGATATTAGTCTATTTAGGAAAATTTGGCAAGTTAGCATGTGAATGAAAGAAAGTAACATGGCATGGCAATTGAAATAGCTGCGTCTGAATCTAGAACGTACAACTTATTTGGTGAGATCCTTTGGGTCTTAATCTCCCCAGGGATATTGATTCCTATTTTATATGTTTGTGTTGAAGATTAAATGATAATTGCATGTAACTCTGTCATGTATAATAACTGAATTAGTGTATTTAAAAGTAAATACTAAAAATAGCTGAGTGATCTTCACATGGGACCATATAAGCAGATCTTGAGAATGATTGAAGGGAAATCGAAGATAGTGATTAGATTTCAAGACCATATCACCTGTTTTAAATAGAGTTCAACTTTACCAACCCAAATAGATTCTTATGCAGAGTACTGAAAAATCCACAAATAGGATTTTAGAGCCATTGTTACAAAGAAACAGAGGTGCCTAAGAGTTTTAGGGTGGGAAATATCTGATTTTCAAAAAGCGGAATTGAAGAATTTGAGAACTACATATATCTCTCTAGACAAAATGATGATGCTGTGTTTTTGAAAGTTGAAAAAAAAAGGAAGGTCTAATCAGTGAAGGCCTGAGACCATATATGAGATATTAATGAAGATGAGATCTGGGAGATGGAAATCATGACCTCCCAGATCATACTATCAGAAGGACTGGGAACCTATTGACAAAGGACTCTGTTAGGTTGGGTAATGCTAGCTGGTAGAAAAAAGAAACTAAAATTTCAGCGTATCAGCACAAAAGTTGGTTTATCAGTAGTGTAACGGTAGAATGTGCGGCACTCCTGGTCAGTGGCTGTTTTTCTTTCATGTGGTACCTGGCTTCTTCCATTTCATGGCTCCCTTGTTCCCTAGGGTGTTAGAATCATCTACATCAGGCAGAAGAATAAAATAGTGGAAAAGGCACAGCTGCTTAATAATCCTAGCTAGAAGAAATATTTGCAAATCAGATATCTGATCAGGAATTAATATCCTGAATATATAAAGAATTCCTACAACTCAACAAAAGAAAAACAAATAACCCAGTTCAGAAATGGACAAAGATCTTGAGTAGACATTTCTCCAAAGACAATATACAAATGGCTGCTAAGCATTGAAAAGATACTCAGTATCTTTAGTGACTAGGGAAATGCAAATCAAAACCACAATGAGATACCACTTCACCTAGTGTATAGTATAACTATTATTGAAACAATGGAAAATAGCATGTTGGTGAGGATGTGGAGAAATTGGAATCCTTGCACATTGCTGGTAGAAGTATAAAATGGTTCCGCCACTGTAGAAAATTTTATGGTGGTTCCTCAGAATGTTAAATAAGGAATTACATATAATTCAGCAGTTCTCTTATAATATTCCCCAAAGACTTAAAAACAGGGACTCAAACACATATACAAATATGCACAAATATGCATTGCAGCATTATTCATAATAGCTGAAAGATGAAAACAACTCATGTCTCCATCAGCAGATGAAAAGATAAGCCAAATGTGGTATATGCATACAGTGAAATATTATTCAGCCATAAAAAGAAATTGAGATAGAAAATATCGAAGAGCCTCGAAAACATTACATTAACTGAAAGAAGCCAAACACAGAAGAACAAATATTGTTACGATTCTACTTGTGTATGGTACCTAGAAAAATCAAATTCATAGAGACTGAAAGTAGAACAGGGCTTACCAGGGGCTGGGGGGAGGGAGAATATGGGGAGTTACAGTTTAATGGGTACAGAGATTTCTGTGTGAGATGATGAAAATGTTCTGGAGATAGTGGTGAGGGTTACACAACACTGTGAATGTACTTAATGCCACTGAATTATATACTTAAACGATAGTTAAAATGGTACATTTTTTATGGCATGTATATTTTACCACAGTTAAAAATGAACCCCAGCTGAAAATGACACGTGTCTTTTGTTCACATTCCACTGGTGAGAGGTAGCCTTGCAGAGACTTTTGGTAATTTAGTGCTTGATTGAGCAACATTTCCCAGTAATTATTCCACAGTTTGGAAAGAAGTGCAGGAATATTTTGTGAACAGCCAGCTATTTTGGCTACAAAGACCAAATTTAAGTTGATATATATGCAACTTACAAAATAGTAATTCAATTTAGAGGCAACTCCTTGAAACTGTAGGGTCCGAAGACCCTGAAAAGTTCCTCTCAAACTTGAGTCAGGTAAAAGATATATTAATGTTTCCATTTTGCTAATGCAAAATGAATAAAATGTACACAGTGTTTCTTTTATTCGTGTGTGCTCTGTGTCTGATGTTTAAGGCTTTCATTAATTGACCTTGATTCTCCTGCCCCTGTTTTCCCTACACGTTCATGTGTGCTTCAAATTCAAATTCCCTACCACACTGTGTTTCAGGAGGGACAACTGTATGGTGTCCCAACTGTGGTACATCAAATGGCTCTTCTGTATGAGGAAGAAGGTTGAGTTTAATTATTAGTGGAACATTTTAAAAGAAATATTGCAAATGAAATTAGAGACTGCTTATCATTTGGCACCCATGGTAGTGAGGCAAGTAGGAACCACTCCTTCTGAAGAGTAGTGGAAGATGCTAGGATGTTTGGCTTGTAGGTGGGGTGACTAGTCAGAGTTCCAAGGGATGTCTTCAGATATGTGTCTGCCTCTCCTGTGAGGCACAGAGGAGGTGCTTGCTGTGACAAGCTCCGAAAGGCAGGACCCCGAATCCTAGTGAAAGTTCTAGGGCAGCCACTTTGTATTCAGCATAAGAAAGACCATTCTAACAAGTTGAAGATTGAATTTTGTAGAGGCCAGCTTCTGGACGTAGTGAGTGAATGGTCTGTACTGTGAGTGCCCCAGCAGCCTCAAAGGGAGACTGAACAGAGAAGCAATTCCAGCACGGGTGGGAGGCAGGCTTATGGCCTCTAGAGCCCCTTCTAGCTCCAAGATTCTGTGATTCTTTCTCACGTTTGCCAATGTTTGTGAACATTCCTGCAGTCTCCAAGATGAAAAGCAGAGAAGTTAATGTAATGAAAGAAAGCTATTAAGATGTAAATTGTTTTCTCTGTAAGTGCTTTCATAATGTGCTGAAACATACATTCACTTTTATTCCCTTATGTCTAGGCTGCTGACACTCAGGAACTAAAGATGGAAATGTGGAATCAAGCAGGTTATACCCATACAAAGACAGACAGCTAACATCTGGCTCGCTCTTTTTTCCCTTAACTGATAGAACCAGTACTGCATAGTATCTCTAACACATTCTCTTTTATATCCTTTGTTTTAGAGAGAAAAAAATCTAATGTCGGGCAGCATTATTGAAGCACATTACTGCCATATTCAGCAAACAGTAGGACATTTAAAGTGAGGACAGTTATTAGTGGGATTAAAACAGTAATAAAACTTTATAGAGGCATTTAATAACTCATTTACAGATCATGAAACAAAGCTAATAGTCAGCCTTCATGGGTGAAGTGTTCTATTTGTCTTGTGGTCCACTGCTTTGACTTTTAGTCAAATGTCAAGAGATCACTTAGATTTCAAATGTCTTTATGTGCATCTTATTGTTAAAGCCTGCAGAATTTTGCACACTTAAAAATGAGTCCCCAAAGAGCAGTGATCCAGCATTAACATTTTAAATGAAATGTAAGGTATCAACTCTTTCTACTTACAGATATATAGATGAGTGATTGGCAAAAAATAAAGTGATCTTTAGTCTATATAAACCCCAAACGCTGGATTTGATCCAGTCTTCTTCTCTAGGTGTCTCCCAGTTACTAGCTATAAATAGGTGAATAAATTATAGGCCATTTACCTCCCCTTCTGTTAACAGTTTCCACCATAATTATTTCTGGATATGATAGTTTGTCTTCTCCTGCTTCCTAACAGCTTTACTCTGTATTATACCCAGAAGATTTCCTTTCCTGTTAGACATAATTGTTCTGATTTGGGTTGTTCCCTTAAATTTCATTCAACAAATCTTTTTTGAGTCATAGAATATTTAGAATGGGAGTATTCTTAATACTAAGTTGGTGCAAGTATAATTGCAGTTTTTGCCATTGCTTTTAATTACACAATTACCTTTGCACCAGCCTAAATAATTTGTTCAAAACCCTCTCTGTACAGATAATAAAAACTAGGCCGGTGAGGTGCAGAAACTTGCCCAGGATCCCCGGCTAGAAAGTGGCTGAGATGGCCCTGAGAGGCAGGGACGCCCTTCCTACCTATGCCCTCACCAAGGGCTGAATTACCTCCCTTTCTCTTCAGAACAGTGAGTGCTTAGCCACGGCACCATTAGGTATTCTTTCTTTAAAAAATATATATCTATATCTATAGCTATAGATATAGATATATCTAAAAATATATAGATGTATGTCTACCTATATATATCTCTATATATATATTTTAGAGACTGTTCCTGCTGCTATAACAAAATAGCTGAGACAGTAATTTATAAAGAACAGAAATGTATCTTCTCACAGTTTTAGAGGCCGAGAAATTCAAGGTCAAGGCACTGGCAGATTTGGTATCTGATGAGGGCTGCACTCTGCTTCCAAGACGGTGCCTCTTCCTGTGTCCTCCCAATGGCAGAAGGAAACAGAAGGGCCCACCTTAGTTCTCTCAAGCCCTTTAATAAGGGTCCTAATCCTGTGTATGAGGGCAGAACTCTGACTTAATCCCCTCTTAAAGGCCCTGCCTTTTAATACTATTACTTGGGTCTTAGGTTCCAATATATGAATTGTGCTGGGGGAGGGATGGATAGATTCAAATCATAGCACCATTGCTCCACATTTTTGCCAGCATTTGATATTATCAGTGTGTTGGATTTTAGTCATTCTGATGGGTGTATGTTGATATCTCATTCTTTTAATTTGTAATTCCCTAATGACGTATGATATTGAGTATCCTTTCCTGTGCTAGTTTGCCATCTATATATCTTCTTTGACATGGTATCTGTTCAGATCTTTTGCCCATTTTTAATTGAGTAGTTTGTTTTCTTATTTTTGAGCTTCAAGGGTTCTTTGTATAGTTCGGATACAGGTCCTTTAAAAAAATTGTTTATGGGTACGTAGTAGGTGTATATATTTATGGGGTACATGAGATGATTTGATGCAGGCATGTGGTGTGAAATAAGCACAACATGGAGAAGGGGTATTCATCCCATCAAGTGTTTATCCTTTCAGTTATAAACAATCCAATTACACACTTTAAGTTATTTAAAAATAAACAATTATTATTGACTATAGTCACCCTGTTGTGCTATCAAATAGTAGGTCTTATTTATTCTGTTTTTTGGTACTCATTAACCATCTCCACCTTCCCCCACCCCTCACTGCCCTTCCTAGCCTCTGGTAATCATCCTTTTACTCTATGTGTTCATGAGTTCAATTGTTCTGATTTTTAGATCACGCAAATAAGTGAGAACATGTGATGTTTACCTTTCTGTGCCTGGCTTATTTCACGTAACCTAATGATGTTCAGTTCCATCCATGTTGTTGCAAATGACTGGATCTCATTCTTTTTTATGGCTGAATAGTACTCCATTGTGGAGTACTATAGCGGATACAGGTCCTTTATCAGATATGTTTTGCAAATATTTTATCCTAGTCTGTGACTTTGTTTTTATTTTCTTCAAGTTTTGTTTATTTTGCTACTTAGTTTTAATAGCTGAAAAGTAAACTTCATAAACAATACATAGAAGTGAGTGCAGAAAGTACACTGTTGACTCTGTTTCCCAAATTAATACTTATTTTCAAATCAGTACACCAGTTACACAAAGGGTTTTAAAAAATAATTTGTCTAGTAAAATTTCATTTTCTCAGAATTGTTGCCTATCCTTACTAACGAATCAGAACATGTTGTATTTCTAATAGATTCATGACCAATTGAGTTTCACTTAGAAAATGTTTAAATAGGTGTGAAAATTGTTTTCAATCTTTTTGTTATATTTTATTTACTTTTTATTGAGGTTTAACATGCGTGCAGTACAGTACATTAATTTTAAGCATACAACTTAATGAATTTATATAGATGTATACACATGTAAAAACAACACATAGATTTAAAGAAAATTTCTAGTACACTAGAAAGGTACTTCAAGTCCCTTCCCAGACAGTGCGCATCGATCTTCTGATTTCTATCACCCTTGATTAGTTTTGCCTATTCTTGAATGTCATATAAAAGGAATTAGAAAGTATGTCTACTGATATGATTTGGCTCTGTCTTCACCCAAATCTCACCTTGAATTGTAATAATCTCCACATATCAAGGGTGGGACTAGGTGGAAGTAATTGGATCATGGGGGCACTTTCTCTCCTGCTGTTCTCCTGATAATGAGTGAGTCTCATGAGATCTGACATTTTTATAAGCATCTGGCATTTCCCCTGCTGGCACTCCTTCTCTATCCTGCCACCATGTGAAGAAGGACGTGTTTCCCCTTCTGTCATGATTAGAAGTTTTTTGAGGCCTCCCCAGCGGTGACTCACATGCAGAACTGTGAGTCAGTTAAACCTCTTTTCTTCATAAATTACCCAGTCTTGGGCAATTTTTTATAGCAGTGTGAGAACAGACTAATACCTCTACTTATATGTCTGGCTGTTTTCACAGTGCATTTTCTGTGAGTCATCCACATTGTCGTTTTTATCAGTGTGGTTTTTTTTTTAATTACTATATAGTATTCTATTATATGAATATATGACAGTTTGTCTCTTTAGCATATCTGTCTGTATCTGTTTATATCACAGTTTATTTCTTCAGCATATCTTTTCTTTTTCTTCTTTTTTTGAGATGGCTGCTTGCTCTGTTGCCCAGACTGGAGGGCAGTGGTGCGATCTCAGCTCACTGCCACCTCCACCTCCTGAGTTCAAGCCATTCTCCCGCCTTAGCCTCCCAAGTAGGTCGGATTACAAGTGTACGCAACCACACACAGCTAATTTTTGTATTTTTAGTAGAGACAGGGTTTCATCAAGTTGGCCAGGCTGGTCACAAAAACTCCTGACCTCAAGTGATCCACCCGCCTCAGCCTCCTAACATGCTGGGATGACAAGCATGAGTCACCATGCACAGCCAGCATATCTGTTCTTTAACGACTCACAGAAAAGATAATTATTTGAATATTTCTTTTTTTTTATTTGTACAAATTTTGGGGGTAAACATGCATAGATTGTATAGTGGTCAAGTAAGGGCTTTTAAGTTATCCATCAATAGAATAACATACATTGCACCCATTAACCAATTTCTCATCCTCTCTCCCACCCCCTCACCCTTCTGAGTCTCCATTATCTCTCATCCCACTCTCTACGTCCACATGAGCACATTTTCTGGCTCCCACTTATGAGTAAGAGCATGCAGTGTTTGTCTTTCTGTGCCTGGCTTGTTTCACTCGGGATAATGGCTTCCACTTTCATTCACATTGCTGCAAGAGACATGATTTCATTGTTTTTATGGCCATTATTTCATTATGTGTATATGCCACATTTTCTTTATCCATTTATTCACTGATGGACACCTAGGTCGATTTCATATCGTTGCTATCGTGAAGCTTTGATTTGTTAATGAAGTGGCTTGGAATTCACCCAGGAAATTGCTGTGGTCTCATCAGAACTGAGTCCTTTGCTGGGCCTGAAGTCATTTGGATCAAGCATGATCCTATTCCCAGCAGGGTGGGCATTCAGAACTCTGTGGTCCTTTGCTTCCCACAGCCCCTCCAGGTCTTTTGTTTGACCTGGTCCTGAAAAAAGAAAATCTGTCTCTGCATTTTATGTAAAAGTAAGATTATTACTTTTATCTTAAAATCTTTAAGTTGTTCCCCCAAAAAGGCTGTTTATTTTATTAACTCTTTAACTGGGGTCAGTTCTCTATGTGGTTCTTGATCATTAAAACTGGTAGGTTGCCTCTTTCAAGGCAAAATCTACCTCTTCCTCCAAAATGGTTTCCTTTTCAGTTTTTTTAAACAATCTGTTAAAAATAATTTTATTAGATATCTAGTTCAAGATAAATTTACAGTTGAAATGCAAGAGAAATTTTCACTTCTTGAAGCAAACAGTTGGAACCCAGTTTTGTGAAAAGGGCATTCTTTTTTATCTTAATATTTATTTTATTTCAATAGGTTTTTAGGGAACAAGTGGTGCTTGGTAACATGAATACATTCTTTAGTGGTGATTTTTGAGATTGTGATGCATCCATCACCCAACCAGTGTGCACTGTACCCAGTGTGTAGTCTTTTATCCCTCAGCTCCCTCCCACCTTTTCCCCTGAGTCTCCAGAGTTCATTGTATCATTTTTATGCCTTTGCATCCTCATAGCTTAACTCCCAATTATGAGTCACAACATATAATGTTTGATTTTCCATTCCTGAGTTACTTTACTTAGAATAATAGACTTCAATTCTATCCAGGTTGCTGTGAATGTCATTATTTTGTTCCCTTTTTTTTTTTTTTTTTGATGGACTCTTGCTCTGTTGCCAGGTTGGAGTGCAGTGGTGGGATCTTGGCTCACTGCAGCCTCCACCTCCTGGGTTAAAATGATTCTCTTGCCTCAGCCTCCCAAGTAGCTGGGACTACAGGCATGTGCCACCACGCCCAACTAACTTTTGTATTTCTAGTAGAGATGGGGCTTCACCATTGTTGCCAGAATGGTCTCGATCTCTTGACCTCGTGATCTGCCCTCTTTGGCCTCCCAAAGTGCTGGGATTACAGGCGTGAGCCACTGCACCTGGCCAACTCTGCTGATTATTTCTATTGCTGTGCAGAAGCTTTTTAGTTTAATTAAGTCCTACCTGTTTATCTTTGTTTTTGTTGCATTTGCTTTTGGGTTGTTGGTTATGAAGTCTTTGCCTAAGCCAATGTCTAGAAGGGTTTTTCTGATGTTATCTTCTAGAATCTTTATGGTTTCAGGCCTTAGATTTAAGTCTTTGATCCATCTTTGGTTCATTTTTATATAAGATGAGAGATGAGATTTCAGTTTCATTCTTCTACATGTGGCTTGCCAATGATCCCAGCATCATTTGTTGAATAGGGTGTCCTTTCCCCATTTTATGTTTTTTGTTTGCTTTGTCAAAAATCAGGTAGCTGATTAGTAAGTTACTAACAGTAAGTATTTGGCTTTATTTCTGGGTTCTCTATTATATTTTATTGGTCTATGTCCCGATTTTTATACTAGTACCATGCTGTTTTGGTGACTATTACCTTATAGTATAGTTTGAAGTTGGGTAATATGATACCTCCAGATTTGTTCTTTTTGCTTAGTCTTGCTTTGGCTATACAGTTCTTTATTTGGTTCCACATGAATTTTAGGAGTGTTTTTTTCTAGTTCTGTGAAGAGTGATTGTGGTATTTCTGTGGGAATTACATTGAATTTATAGATTGCTTTTGGCAGTATAGTCATTTTCTCAATATTGATTCTACCCATTCATGAACATGGGATATGTTTGCACTTGCTTGTGTTGTCTATTATTTCTTTCAGTAGTGTTTTGTAGTTTTCCTTGTAGAGGTCTTTCACCTCCTTGGTAAAGTATATTCCTAAGTATTTTATTTAATTTTTTACAGCTATTGTAAAAAGGGTTGAGTTCTTGATTTGATTCTCAGCTTGGTCGCTATAGATATATAGCAGAATTACTGATTAGTGTACATTAATTTTATATCCTGCAACTTTGCTGAATTCATTTAACTGTTCCAGGAGTTTTTTGGATGAGTCTTTGTGGTGGGTATATGATCATATCATCAGCAAACAGCAACACTTCGACTTTTTCTTTGCCAATGTGGATGTCCTTTCTTTCTTTCTCTTGTCTGATTGCTCTGGCTAGAACTTCTACTATGTGGAATAGAAGTGATGAAAGTGAGGATCCTTGTCTTGTTCCAGTTCTCAGGGGGAATGCTTTCAACTTTTCCCTGTTCAGTGTAATGTCGGCTGTGGGTTTTTCATAGATGACTTTTATTACCTTAAGGTATGTCCCTTCTATGCCAGTTTTGCTGAGGGTTTTAATCATAAAGTGTGCTGGATTTTGACATATGCTTTTTCTGCATCTATTGAAATGATAGTCTGATTTTTCTTTTTCTGTTTATGTGGTGTATCACATTTATTGACTCAGGTATGTTAAACCATCTGTGTCCCTGGTATGAAACCCACTTGATCATGGTGGATTATCTTTTTGATATGCTGTTGGATTGGGTATTTTGTTGAGGGTTTTTGTATCTATATTCATCAGGGATATTGGCCTGTAGTTTTCTTTTTTTGTTATGTCCTTTCCTATTTTGGTATTAGGGTGATACTGGCTTTATAGAATGATTTAGGGGAGATTTCCTCTTTATTCTATGGAATAGTGTCACTAGGGTTGGTACCAGTTCTTCTTTGAATGTCTGGTAGAATTCAGCTGTGAATCTGTCTGCTGCTGGACCTTTTTTTGTTGTTGGCAATTTAAATTATCATTTCAATCTCATTGTTTGCTTTTCTCTGTTCAGAGTTTCTGTATCTTACTGGTTTAATGTGGGAGGGTTTTATATTTCCAGGAACTTATCCATCTCCTCTAGGTTTCTAGTTTATGTGCCCAAAGGTGCTCATAGTAGCCTTGAATAATCTTTTGTGTTTCTGTGGTATCAGTAGAAATATATCCCGTTTCATTTCTAGTTGAGCTTATTTAGATTTTCTCTCTTCTTTTCTTGGTTAATCTCGCTAATGGTCTGTCAATTTTATTTATCTTTTCAAAGAACCAGCTTTTTGTTTCTTTTCTCTTTTGTATTTTTTGTTTGTTTCAATTTCGTTTAGTTTTGCTCTGATCTTTGTTATTTCTTTTCTTCTGCTGGGTTTTGGTTTGAATTGTTCTTGTTTCTCCAGTTTCATGAGGTGTGACCTTAGAATGTCTGTTTCTGCTCTTACAGACTTTTTGATGTAGGCATTTAATGCTATGAACTTTCCTCTTAGCACCACTTTTACTGTATCCCAGAGGTTTTGATAGCTTGTGTCACTATTATTCAGTTCGAAGAATTTTTAAATTTCCATCTTGATTTCATTGTTAACCCAATGTTCATTCAGGAGCAGGTTATTTAATGACCATGTATTTGCATGGTTTTGAGGGTTCCTTTTGGTGTTGATTTCCAATTTTATTCCACTGTGGCCTGAGAGAATACCAGATATAATTTCAATTTTTTACAATTTACTGAGACTTATTTTGTGCTTTATCATATGGCCCATCTTGGAGAATGTTCCATATACTGATGAATAGAATGTATATTCTACAGGAGTTGGGTAGAATGTTCTGTAAATGTCTTGTACGTCCATTTTTTCTAGGGTGTAGTTTAAGTCCATTGCTTCTTTGTTGACCTTCTGTCTTGAAGATCTGTCTAGCACTGTTAGTAGAGTATTAAAATCCCCCACTGTTATTGTGTTGGCATCTGTCTCATTTCTTAGGACTAGCAGTAATTGTTTTATAAATTTGGGAGTTTCAGTATTAGGTGTGTACATATTTAGGATTATGGTATTTTCCTGTTGTACTAGTCCTCATCATTATGTAATGTCCCTCTTTGTCTTTTTAAACTTCTGTTGCTTTAACATTTGTTTTGTCTGATATAAGAATAGCTACTCCTGCTCACTTTTGGTGTCCATTTGCATGGAATATCTTTTTCTACCTATTTATCTGAAGTTTATGTGAGTTCTTATGTGTTAGGTAAGTCTCCTGAAGACAGCAGAAATTTGTTTGGTGAATTTTTATTCATTCTGTCATTCTGTGTCTTTTAAGTGGTGCCTTTAGGCCATTTCACATTCAACATTAATATTGAGATGTGAGGTGCTATTCTATTCATCTTGCTATTTGTTGCCTGAATACCTTGTTTTTTTTTTTTCATTGTTATTGTTATATAGATCCTGTGAAATTTATGCATTAAAGAGGTTCTATTTTGGTGTATTTCAAGGATTTGTTTTGATTTAAAGCTCCTTTTAGCAGTTCTCATGCCGGCTTGGTAGTGCCAAAGTTCTCTCAGCATTTGTTTGTCTGGAAAAGACTGTGTCTTTCCTTCATTTATGAAGCTTAGTTTCACCAGATACAAAATTATTGGCTGATAATTATTTTGTTTAAGGAAGCTAAAAATAGGACCACAATCCTGTCTAGCTTGTAGGGTTTCTGTTGAGAAATCTGTTATTACTGTAATAATTTTTCCTTCGTGGGTTTCCTGATGCTTTTGCCTCACAGCTGTTAAGATTCTTTTCTTTGGCCGGGCGCGGGCGCGGTGGCTCAAGCCTGTAATCCCAGCACTTTGGGAGGCCGAGATGGGCGGATCACGAGGTCAGGAGATCGAGACTATCCTGGCTAACACGGTGAAACCCCGTCTCTACTAAAAAAAAAAAAAAAAAAAAAAAAAGATTCTTTTCTTTGTCCTGACTTTAGATCACCTGAAGACTATGTGCCAAGGTGATGATCTTTCTGTGATGAGTTTACCCAGTGTTTTTTGAGCTTCTTTTATTTGGATGCCTAGATCTCTAGCAAGGCTGGGGAAATTTTCCTCAACTATTCTCTTAAATGTGTTTTCCAAACTTTTACATGTCTCTTCTTCCTCGGGAACACCAATTGTTCTTAGATTTAGATGCTTAACATAGTCTCAAACTTCTTGGAGACTTTGTTCATTTTTAAAATCTTTTTTCTTTGTCTTTGATGCATTGGATTAATTTGAAAGCCTTGTTTTTGAGCTCTGAAATTCTTTCTTCTGCTTGTTTGATTCTATTGCTGAGACTTTCCAGTGCATTTTGCATTTCTCTAAGTGTGTCCTTGATTTCCAGAAGTTGTGATTGTTTTTATTTATGTTATCTATGTCATTGAAGATTTCTCCTTTCATATCCTTTATCATGTTTTTTATTTCTTTAATTTGGAGTTCACCTTTCTCTGGTGCCTCCTTGATTAGCTTAATAATTAACCTTCTGAAATCTTTTTCTGACAATTCAGAGATTTGATCTTGGTTTGGATCCATTGCTGGTGAGCTGGTGATCTTTTGGGGGTGTTAATCTACCTTGTTTTGTCATATTACCAGAATTGTTTTTCTGGTTCCTTCTCTTTTGGGTAGACTATGTCAGAGGGAAGATCTGAGACTCAAGGGCTGCTGTTCAGATTCTTTTGTCCCACAGGGTGCTCTCTTGATATGGTGTTCTCCCCCTTCCCCTAGGGATAGGGTTTCCTGAGAGCCAACCTGTGGTGATTGTTTTTGCTATTCTGGGTCTAACCACCCAGCAGAGCTACTGGGCTCAGGGCTGCTACTGAGGAGTCTCTGCAAAGAGTCCTGTGATGTGATCCATCTTTAGGTCTTTCGGCTGTGAATACCAGCACCTGTTCTGGTGGAGGTAGCAGGGGAGTGAAGTGGGCCTTGGTCCTTGGGTCCTTGGTTGTATTTTTGTTTAGTGTACTGGTTTTGTGTTGGTTGACCTCCAGCCAGGAGGTGGCACTTTCAAAAGTGCATTACCTGTGGTACTATAGGGAGGATGCAAATTTGCCTTAGGGTCACCAGGTTAAGTATTCAGGTTTCTCAGGTGGTGGACAGGGCCATAGAGCTCTCAAGAGATTATGTCCTTTGTTTTCAGCAGCCAGGGTGGGCAGAGAAAGACTACCAGGTCGGGGCAGGTATAGGCATGTCTGAGCTCAGACTCTCCTTGGGCAGGGCTTGCTGTGGCCACTGTGAGGGATGGGGGTGTGGTTCCCAGTCCAGTGGAGTTCTGTTTACAGAGGATTACGGCTGCATCTGCTGAGTCACACAGGTCACCAGGGAAGTGGGAGAAAGCTGGCAGTCATAGGCCTCTCCCTACTCCCATGCAGCCTGCAGTCCTAAAGGCCGGTCTCAATCCCACTGTGCTCCCCCAACAGCACTGAGTCTAGTAGAGGAGCCAGTGACCAGTGCTGAGAAGTTGCCCTGGACCACCAGCCTCCCTGCTGAGAAAGCAAGCCAACTCACAGTGTTTTTGGCATCTCAGGAAGCCTGCAGTGGCAATCCAGTTCCTTCAAAGGGTCTCTGGATACTCTCAGCCTTCCTGGTAGTTCTTGGAGCAAATGTTCATGACGTATCTCCACACGCTCTTCCGTCTGTTCTAGCGGGAGCTGCAAGCTGGTCCTGCCACCTTATTTTTGAATATTTCTTCATAGGAACAGAATCTGGATCATGAGTGGAGTCAGTTTTGAAATAACTGTACTGGGATTCAACCTCCACGATGTATTTGTTCTAACATTTACTACTTCAACTTTTCTGCAATATGTCTAAAATTGACAGTGTTACTTTTGTTGATAAAATTAAAATTTCATTTTTTTTTTGGTGGTGGTTTTAATATATTCAGCTGTTTTTACTGTGGGGAGAAAAGTGTTTTCCCCAGTGGTTTGTGGTTTTCTGACTTTTACTGTAAAATATGAAATCTCACAGGGGCTTCTGAATATTTGTCATTTAGTTTCTTAAATGTTGAGAAGTACTGAACTGAGTCACATGAAATAAAGAATTTTAATTTTCTCTTGTGGGTACTTAGTTTTAAATTTTCTTGCTAATTGTGATGGCTTCGTAGTATTTCTTGCTAAAATATCAAGCAAAATACATAGTAAGATTCATTTAACAGTAGTAGTTTTCATAATTTCAATATTTTTAGCTGGTTTTTCAAATGTATTTAACTTGGCATTTTTTTTTTAACATTATAATGTGACTGAGGAAGCTGGGGAGCAGAATCACACCGACTTTTTTTTTTTGCTCCTGGTTATTTGCATTATCTATAATTCTATTTTTTTTTTGGGGGGGGGGCTGGAATCTGTAAGGTACTTGTCTACCTTTTTATTGTTAATTTAGTTGAAACTAGATAATATAATTGGCACATCCATTTAACCAGGTGTACATGAACTGCTTTATGGCAAATATATACATATGTACGTGTATATATATATATATGTGCAATATACTGAAATTTTACAGAAATTCATGGGATGTTCACTCTGGCTGTCCTGAGTCATGCCGCCCCTACTCTTTCTCCTGGATACCCACCAGTGCGCATTCTGCTAGGCAGGAGGGTGCATGTGTTCAGTGAAAAGACCAATTTCAGTTATTACCTTTTTGGTAAAAATAATTATAAAACATGTTCATATATATATATATTTTATCACACTCCAGTGTATTGCTTTGGAGAACTGTGGTCTAAAATAACAAAACACTTGCTTAAGAAGTAGAGGACAAGAAAGTGATTCTTTAGTGAAGGACTGATGGTCGAAAATCAGGAATGTAGAGCAGAGAAGGAAAATAAGCAGAGAAGTTGATGTTAAATTTGTAGAAAAGTAAGGAAAAATCTTAGAAGACTCCAAAAAGGAAGTGAAGCAGCAGCAGCAGCAGTAACGGCAAGAAAATTAGCCGGGCGAGGTGGTGGGCGCCTGTAGTCCCAGCTACTCGGGAGGCTGAGGCCGGAGAATGGCATGAACCCGGGAGGCGGAGCTTGCAGTGAGCTGAGATCCGGCCACTGCACTCCAGCCTGGGCGACAGAGCGAGACTCCGTCTCCAAAAAAAAAAAAAAGAAAATGACTACAATCCAGGATTTCTACACAGCTTCTACTGTGTGGCTCAAAACTTGGAAAATAATTTTAGATGAATTATTGTCAACTTCTGCTATTCTTCCTCCAGTGTATATTCCTATGTTTCTACACTTAGGAAATCTGTCTAACCATCCTTTCAGCTTGATTAGACCACTTGAATAACTGTCTCCAGGACCAAAAGATGGATTGAAAGATAGATGCAATAGCCTGGTGCACCTTCTCTTTGGTTTATGCCTCTGTGTACTGGGGCCTTAGGGTTTTCTCATCTGGCTTTATCCATCCATACTAATTTATCTGAGTGCTAGCAGAGTAGAATAAAGAAGCTGTAATGTAGATTAATAAAAAGAGTTAATGTACTTTGTGATCTGTTTCTTAAGATGATTACATTAATATAAGTACTATTTATGTGAAACAGACATTTCTAGTTTAGTTTTTCTTGCTATATACACAATTAAAAGAACAACACTACAGAAAATGCATTTGACAAACACATATTTATAATTTAAAACTTTTGGTTTACTAAGATTAAAAGGGAATTACCTTAGTTTGATAAATAAGATTACCAAGAAACTAAAGCAAATATCATATTTAATAGAAGATTGAAAATTTCACCCTGAAATTGGGAGCAAGACAAAGATGTCCACCATGACCACTTTTATTAAATGTTGTATTGGAGGTCCTAGCCAGGACAATAAGTTAAGAAAAAGAAATAGATGCATTAAAGTAGAAAGAAAGAAATGAAACTACCCTTATTTTCAGATGACATGATTGTGAACCTAGAAAATTAAAAAGAATCAATGAACTATTAAAATGAATAAGCAGTTTAGCTAGGTCCCCAAGCACAAGGTCAATATAAAAAAATCAATTGCTATACAATTGATATAAAAAAATTGACTTGGTTTCTACCAATTATAAATTAGTAAAAAATTTAAAGATGATTTAATTTATAGTAGCATTCATAAAAATACTTAGGAATAAATCTAATGAACAAAACATATTGAAAATTAGGATGTTCATAGGACAGTATTTATAATAGAATGAATGAATTACGACTACTGTTAATGCAGTATGGATGGATCTCATATCTGCTTCTGGTTATATATCGTACAAAACCAGGCAGCAAATTAATCTTTGATGTTAGCAGTCAGGGCAGTAATGGTTTTCGGGGAAGGGGATAATGTGTGGAAGGAGCACGAGGATTCTGGGTGTTGGCAATGTTCTTGCTTTTGAGCTACAGGGTGTTTATGTGGGCCTGTCCAGTTTGTGAAAATTCATGTAGTTACACACTTATATACACTTTTTCTGTATCTACTACACATCAGTAAAAAGTTTTCTGAAAATGTCTGTTTATATATGCAGATAGTAGCTTACCATTGGTATATGTGTACCTTAGATTCAGATTGGATTGTTATTTGACACTACTGCATAATAGCAGTGTGACCGTGCACACCCAGCCGAGGCACATGTCTGAACTACTTCCTCATCTCTAAAATGGGGATAATATTATGCTCGTTTAGCTACATTGAGAGTTAATATTGGTGTATAGATATCATTGAGAATATGCTTGTTTCTTTCCCTTTAGGGGACAATGTGTGTGTTTATGCATAAAAAGCAATAACTCTAGTGAATTTTAAATTACGACTCTTCATTAGATTGAAAATGATCTACCTGTAAATGAAATGTTATTTCTAAATATATGTTTACAGTTTATAGATCTAAGTGTAACTATATATTGATGTGGATATGTTTAGGTGTAGTACAAAATTCACTGGAGATTTTTTATGACATTGTGCCTATGGATTTTTTTCCTGTCTGAAAGCTATTATATAAAATTAAACATATGATTAGTTGCATTTAGGTTGTTATAGATGATAGGTTGGGATCTAATAATGATTTTTCTCCCTTTGTAGCTTGTCATGTATAATCAGTAGGTAAACAGACATTGATGGAAAATGAAATTCAAAATTATGCTCTACACTTCCATATTTGCATATGTCAGTCTGCAAGCCTAAGTCATATTATAGTCCAAAATAACAGAAATGGCTTTTATTTCCATTTCCTTAGTCATTCACATATTCATTTATTTAAATATTTGTTGAGAACTAATTCCAGCTGCTATTCTAGGGTCTGGTCACAATAATGTATAAAACAAACAAAGGCCTCTATCTTATGTTTTGGGAGAGGGAGACAGCAAATAACCTGTGTGGTAAAAGTATGTCAGATGTTGACACGAACAGTTAGCAGATAGGACATGGGAGGTGAGGGTTGTTGTAGGCAAGGTAATTGGGGAAGTCCTCTCTTTTTATGATGATATCTGAGCAGAGAAGTGAAGGAAGGGAGGGAGAGTCACGCCAATGTGTAGGGACAAGCGTTCTCTACCTGACCAACTCGATACTTGAGTCTTAATTCGAAATCAAATGACCCAAAAGAAAAATTTCTAATATTTCTCTCTTTCTATGGGGAGATTTTGTTGTTTTTGTTTTGTTTGCTTTGTTTTTGTGTATTTTGATTCAACCAAGATGGCCTTTTCTATTTCTAAAATCAAAGCATTGATTGAAATGACTGGTTCCAAATGTTGAAGTTCTAGAGTTAAACATTTCTAGTTCTCGCTCTTTTCAAGGTAACTGCTTATTATTAAAATATATTTACATACGTGAGTAAGATCCAGATTTTTTCAGAAAGAGAGAATATTGTTTTATATCATTTTAGGACATTGAAATTTCAGGTGTTAATCATCAGATTTCTTTTTTTAAAAGACAAAACATACTAAATGCTTATTACGTATGTGTTCTACTTTTAAGTTAAGTATAATCTGAAAAGATATAAAAGGACATCATTATTTAGTTTTTCAGCCAGTTCAGAACAGTGTTTTTAATATTTTTCAATATTCTGATCTACATAAGTGATTTCTAAAAAATTTAGATATCCTTTGACATTAGCAGGAATTTTCCTCAGAGAAATTTAGAGTGTACAGGACCTTTAGACTCTTAATCTGATTTCTCCATGTTAGTGAGGAGTTCTGGAAGAAGGTAGGGTACCCTGCAGAGCTAGAGCTCACAGCTGGCATCTGCAGACTGAAATCTCTGTCTTCTTCTGTTTCCTAGGTCAACTTTAGGTCATAGTGTGCCCATAGCATAAAGGAAGAACTGGTGTCATGCTTATTTGTATAAATAATACATGAAGTGTTTTACACATCCTGAGTTTGTCAACAACTAAGTCTTGGTCTCTTGTTGAGTTTGTTGTTTGTCTTTGCACTCTTTGTAGCCATGACACTTCCACTGACAGCCCTTCTGGTCACCAGTTAGCCCTTAAGTGATGTCCAGCTTGCTGAGATAGTTTTGGTGCAGTAACTAGGTTTCTTGTGAGAGTTTTGAAATTAAATGTTGGTTTGCCGAGAAAAGCCTTACTTTCTTCTAGAAGACTGAGGTTCAAGTTAATTGACATCTGCTCATAATTCTAACTTAGTCCTTTAGATATGGAGCATTCTTTTCTGCATTTGTGTGGGGCTATATGTTCTCTGACCTCCTTGTCAACCAGAGGATTGGTTACCATTCCAGTACCTTTTTGAATTTCTGTAATTATTGATAATCCAGTCTAAAGTGCATTTTTTCCCCCTTAGACTAGTTTATCAATAGTTGTATTGCTGTGTCAAAGGCTATTGCATCTTTTTTCAACAGCAATTAATGGATAGTTGTACGTTTAACCAGGTCTGTTGAGATAATTTAAACAATAAAATGCACTAATTTGCTGAGTATATACTTGTGAAGCCACCACCATCATCAAGATGTGAAACATTTTTATCATCTCAGTTGCCTTGTGTCCCTTGAAGTGAATTCCCTTACCCCCTCCCACTTCCTGGGAACCACTAATTTTTTTATGCCTACATAGTTTTGCCTTTAGAAAAAAAGGTTATATAAATGGAATCATACAATATGCAAACATTTGTGTCTGCCTTCTTTCACAATGCAAAATGCTTTTGAGATTCATTCATGTTGTCACATGTATCAATAGTATTTTTCTTTTGAATAGTATTCCACTGTATGACTATATTTCATTTTGTTTATTGATTTCCCAGCTGGTGGACATTTTTGAGTTGTTTCTATATATTGTTGTTGTGAATAAAGATAATGTGAACACTCACATATAGGTCTTTGTGTTTACGTCTGTTTTCATTATTCTTGAGCAAATACTTAGAGGTGAGATTGCTGGGTTGTTATATGGTAAATGTGTTTTTAACTTTACAAGAAACTGTCTTTCTCTATTATTTAAAAGATAAAAGATAAGTGCTGACAAAGATGTAGAAAAAAGAGAACGCTTATACACTGTTAGTGGAAATGTAAATTAATACAACCATTGTGGAAAACAGTATAGTGATTCCTTAAAAATTTAAAAATTGAATTACCATATTATCCAGCAATTCTACTTCTGGAAATATATCCAACGGAAATGAAATTCATATGCCAAAAGATACATCTGCATTCCCATATTTATTCCAGCATTATTCACAGTAGCTAGGATATAGAATCAATTTAAATGTCCATCAATGGATGAATGAATAAAGAAAATATGGAATATGTACACAGTGGAATACTATTCAGCTTTTAAAAAGAAGGAAATCCTATCATTTGTAGCAACATGGATGAAGCTGCAGGACACTGCTAAGTGAAGTAAGACAGGCACAGAAAGAGAAATACCACATGATCTCACTTACATGTGTAATCCAGAAAAGTCAAACTCATAGAGGCAAAGAGGAGAATGGTGGTTACCAGGTATTATGGTGGTTGGCAGGGTTTGGAGTGGGGAGGGGTGAGGTGCAGGAATTGGGATAATTGAGGACATATTAGTCAAAAGACACAAAGTTTCAGTGAGACAGAAGGAGTAAGTTCAAAGATCTGTTGTATAGCATGGTGACTATCGTTAACAATAATGCATTGTATACTTGAAAGTTGCCAAGAGAGTAGATTGTAATTATTCTGGCCATAAAAATGTATGTGAGGTGATGGTTATGTGAATTAGCTTGATTTAATCATTCCATAATATATACATGTATCAAAGCATAAAAATATTGTACCTTATAAATAGATACATTTTTTGTTTGTCAATTTTAAACATTAATTTTTTTTTTTTTTTTTTGAGATGGAGTCTTGCTTGGTCACCCAGGCTGGAGTGCAGTGGTGCAATCTCAGCTCACTGCAAGTTCCGCCTCCTGGGTTCATGCCATTCTCCTGCCTCAGCCTCCCAAGTAGCTGGGACCACAGGTGCCTGCCACCATGCCTGGATAATGTTTTTTTGTATTTTTAGTAGAGACAGGGTTTCACCGTGTTAGCCAAGATGGTCTTGATCTCCTGACCTCATGAGCCGCCCATCTCGGCCTCCCAAAGTGATGGGATTACAGGTGTGAACCATCACACCCGGCCTAAACATTAATTTTTTAAAAACTGCCTGTTTTTCCAAACTGGCTGTGCCGTTTGACTTTCTCACCAGCGGTGTGTGAAGTCCAGTTGTTTCGCATTCTCACCAACACTTATGAATTGTCAATCTACTTAATTTTAACCATCCTAGTGGCTGTGTAGTAGTATCTCATTATGGTCTTAATTTGTATCGCCCTGAGGTCTATTGATGTTGAGCTGTGCTAATTAGCCAGTTAGTAACTGTAGACCTTAAAGCAATGTATAAACCTTTCAAATTACTGGAGAACACAAAAACAATGAAGGCCTACTGGAGAAACAAAAATAAAGACATGTAAAAAATCCACGAAAACCCAGAAATCATACAAGATCACATTTATAATAAAAATTTGCCATCACACATAGTAAGAGGAGTAAAAAGTACAGATGCATAAAATGAGGGGTTGTTATGGTCAGAATTGTTAATGAGATGACCGGCTTGAGCCTACGCTCTCTGCTGGCCCAGAGTTCCAGGGTTTGGAGATTGCAGGGTTCAACTGTAATCTCCAAATCATTCCAGAACTGGCTTTGCTTGGTACCATCTCTTGGCCTCTTTGGCATCCAGTGAATGTATAAATGAGGTTGCTGTGTCTCTGGGATAGCCACCAGCATTTCTGGGAATTCCCAACTTGGCTTTGATCCAGGGAATTGGGCCAGAAGGCTACCAGGGATTTGAGGACTCTCACTCTGCTGCTCTGACTCCTGAAGAAGGGTTGCCTACCACTAATCAGGTGGGCCTCTCCTTGCCCTCTCTACCCCTCCTCCCTTTCATCATCACAGAAAGCAAAAACTAACTTAAGCACTCCTATCCTGGCCCCACTTTAGACCAATGAAATAAAGATTTTTTGTGTAGTGGGATCCTGACATTGATAGTTTTTAAATATCAGGGTTTTCAGCTGTTGAGAACCAATGCCTTAAATGATTTCAGTAGGAAGAAAAACAAGATAAGATGAAAATTAATGAGCTAGCCTTGCAATTTAGGAAGCTAGAAAGAGGAGAAAAAAAAACCTGAAGGAAGTAGAAGGAAGAAAATAATAAAAAAGCAGAAATTAATGAAGCTGAAAGTTCATTAATACAGTTGGGAAGATCCACAAAACCAACTGATAGATCTTTGAAATGACTGATAAAACGGAAAAAACTCAAGAAAGCCTTAAGAGAAAAAGCAGAGAAGGTACAAATAAACAGTATTAAGAATGAAAAAGAGAAACTAATACTGCTAGAGCAGTGACTGGAGAAAGAATAAAGGAATACTCTGGAAATATTATGTCAGTAAATTTGAAAACATAGAAAAATGAAGAAACTTAGAAAAATATAGCTTAAGCAAACTTTATTCAAAAAGTAGAAAGTCTGAATTGTTTTATAACTAAGGTGAATATAATTCATTCAAACCTAGACACTATTAAATGTCACTAATCAAAACTCTTATATTAAAGAAGGACTTTTATGCAGAAAGTTTCTAGCCACAGACAACCTCATTTTTAACCCCAATGTGCCATATGCATGTTATCTTTTTGCTGCGGGGATGTTCCATTTTGTTCAACTTAAAGTTGGCAGGCCTTTGTGTAATTGACACATTAATTCAAATTTTACTACATTAATTTATTTGCCAGTTAAAGTCAAAAGTAAAATTGGACAAAAAAAATCTTTAACTAATTTATGTAGAATTGAAGGTTTAATCTCCCATCCTTTTCATGTTGCAGTGGGTTATACCCAGGCTATCAGCTCGCCACATATTTTGTGCCAATCAATAAAAATTTGCCCAAGGTGCTCTGCCCTCAACACTCTACACTTAGGAAAGAAGCTGCCACTTTGCCAGGAGATATTGGGATTCTATCGTATTTTGGAGGTTTTGCAAATATTTAATCCATACTTTTCTGTTCAATATAGTCAACTCTTGATTGCCCAGGGGAGATCAAAAGCGAGAAAGACACTCTTTTCTTCTACAGACGTGTACAGACGTGTACTACTGCACTCAGCCGCACTCATTTCAACAGAGCTAAAGAAGCTCTGTTGTCTATTGGGGTTCTCCATGAGCTTTTTCTAGCAAAAGAGTTTCCATCAATTAAAAAACTTTCGAAAACCGATATTCTAGAGTTCCTAGCTCAATAAAAATATTGGCAAGGGAATGAACGAATGAAGTGGACCTGTGGTTCTTGTTTGTTCTCTATAGATTTGTCTTTTCTAGACATTTCATTTAAATGGAATAATATAATGGTTAGTTGTTTGCATCTGGCTTTTTTTCACTTACCACAGCATTTTTGAGGTTTGTCCATTTGTAGCATATCAGTATTTTAAAAGTTCCTCTTTATTGAAGAATAGTATTATATTGTATTTTAATACGTGTTTTTTTCTTTTCCTTCAATTTTGCTAGGAATTTTATCAGTTATATTAATCTTTAAAAGAAATTCTCTAATGTTTGTGTTCTATTTCATTGATTTCTGTTCTTAACTTTATTAATTCATTTCTTCTATTTACTTTGAGTTTAATTGGTTCTTTTTCCCTGGATTCCTAAGGTGAGAATTTATAGAATTGGTTTTAAAACTTTCTTCATTTCCAGTATTTAAGCTACACAACTCTTTTTAAGCTCTATTGTATTTTCATTATCATTCATTTTGAAATATTTTCTAATTTCCCTTGCGATTTTTTTTCTTTGACCCATGACTGTTTTAGAAGCATGTTCCTTAATTTCCAAACATTTGGGGATTTTATAGATACTTTATTGTTATTGATTTCTAATTTATTTACAGTTATGTTGAATGAACACACTCAAAAATTTCAGTTTTTTGAAAATTCCTAAACTTATTATTTTGACCTGGCATGTAGTTTCTCTTAGAGAAGATTTCATGTATACTTGGAAAGAGTGTGTATTCTGGAATTGTAGCTATAGGAGTCTATAAAAATTATTGACATCAAGATATTTGAAAATGCTGTTCAGATTTTCTATAGCTGATTTTCTATATGCTTTTTTTTCAATGTTTCTGTGAGAGAGAAGCGTTAAAATGTCCAGTTATGATGGGTTTTTTCTATCTAATTAGTTATATCAGTTGTTACATATTATTTTTTTAGAGATGGAGTCTATGTTGCCCAGGCTGAAGTGCAGTGGGTATTTATAGGCATGATTATAGCACACTACAGTCTTGAACTCCTGACCTCAAGCAGTCCTCCACCTCAGCCTCTTGAGTAGCTGAGTCTACAGACGTGTACTACTGCACTCAGCTGCTTTATGTATTTTGAAGCTCTGTTACTGAGTGCCCTTATATTTAAGATTGTTAGGTGTTCTTGATGACTTGACCCTTATATCATCAATCTGGAATGTCCTTCTTTATTTCTGGTACAGTATATTTGGTTTTCAGAAAATTGACTTTTAACTTGCGTAGGTGTGGTCATATTTATAATTTTCCTATTTGGGGTTTTCTGAGCTCCCTGAATTTGCAAGTATACATTTTGTTTTGCCAAATTTGGCAAACTATGAGCTATTATTTCTTAAAAATATTTTTTCTCCCATTCTTGCTTTTTCCTATGGAGCCCCAATTATTATGTATATAGATATATGTATATTATATGTATTAGTCTGGTGTCGTTCAGCAGATTAAATCTCTATTTTTTAAAAAAATCAAATCTTTTTTTCTCTCTTCTTCAAGTTGTGCAATTTCTATAGATCTATCTTCAGGTTTACTGACCTTTTCTCCTGCTATTCTAGTCTGCTCTTCTTCATCCTAACAAGTGAATGCTTCATTTCAGATAATGTATGTTTTCATTTCAAAATTTCCGTTTGGTTTATGTTTTTTATTTCCTAAAGAGTTCTGATCTGTTAATTCATTATAACCATATTTTCTTTTTATGTCTTTCAACATATTATCATTAGCTGCTTTAAAACCTGTGTCATCTTAGTGTCTCTTTCTATTTAATATATTTTCTTGGTTATGGGTTACATTTCCCAGCTTCTTTGCATGCATACTAATTTTTGATTGCATGGTGGCAGTTCTGGAGGCTGTATTGTGAATCTGAATTTTGTTGTCTTCCTTTAGAGAAGGTTGAGTGTTTTTCTGGGTGTTACTTAATTTACTGGTGCTTCAGCTAGATTTATTCAAGGCTTAATTTTAGTTTCTCTAATCGTGGGTCTATTAGTAAGGTGTTGCTTTTCTTAGATCTCAGTTGAATACCTAGAGTGTTTAGCGAGATCTTTTCTCTCTGGATTGTCAGAACTCCTTGACTGCCAGATCTGTGCAATCTTAAGTATCTCTATTCAACTCATAGCTTGCAGGTGGCTGTTCTCTATCATACTTCCTAGAGTTTCATCCTAAAGCTGAAGACTTTAGGGCAGCACAATGCAGATTTCTGATGTCCTTTCTGAGCAGCTCCACTTTGTTCATTACTCTCCCAGGAAAACTCTAGCTCCCTCAGCAAACTCTAACTCTAAGCTCTTACTTCTCTTCAGCAAAGTAAGATACCACCCTGTACTTGGACCCTGTCACCGTGTACCTTAGTCTAGAAAATTCCTCCAGACAAAATACCGGGGTGGTTATGGGGCTCATTCATTGTGTTTTTCCTCTCAGGAGTCAGAGTCTTATATTGCTTTTTGTCTAACATTTGAAAAACAGTTGCCTCGTGTATTTTGTCTAGGCTTAACATTTATGATAGGACTAGTTTGGTACTAGTTGTACCATAATTGTATATCAGTCTTCCTCATTGTGTTTTTAATTTGAAGTTTACTTATGATGAGCATTTATTCATTTATTTAAGAGTGATTTATATTTCCTTCTCTTTGTTCATTCTACTCTTTTTAGTGTTTTCTTACTGGTTTATCAGTATTTTTTACAAATACGTGAAATTATCCTCTTTTTCTCTTTTTGATATGTTTACAAGTTTGATGTTTTACAAATGTTTACTACTTTATTGTTTGACTTTTGATTTTGTTAATGTTGTATTTTACTACAGAAATATGATGTTTTATTAAGTATGACTTATAACTCTTTTATGGCTTCTGGCTTTTGTGTTGTATTATGGATGCTTTCTCAACTCAAAGTTTTAAAAGTTCTCTTTTTTCCTATTAATGTTATGGATTCAGTTTGATTATTAAATCATTGGGCCACCTGGAATGTATTGTGTTATAAGTTGTGGGAGTAGGATTTATTTTGTGGCTACTCAGTGGTACTGATGCTATTAACTGAATATTTCATCTTTTCTCCACTGATCTGAAATGCCATATTTTTGTACTTAATTTCTATATATTTTTGTGTAGATTTTAGGCTTCTTTTTCCCTGTCATTTGTCCACTTATGTGCCAGTGCTAAATATTTAGATATTGGTCGTGGTCGCTTTTGCTTCCAGTTACTTTACCTTCTTTGGCAGTTTTCTTACTATTTTATTTTATTTTTTCCAAAACAACTTTGTAATTAGTTTCTACAGATTGAAAAACATGTTAACTACTTATTTTATGGTGTTACTTTGAATTAATAGATTAATTTAGGAAGAATTGACATGTTTTAGGAATTGAGCTTTCCTATTCAAAAATATGGTATGGCTCTTTATTTGTTTAAGTCTGCCTGCCTCTGTGTCCCTCAATAGTGTTTTAAGTATCTCTTCACGTAGACCTTGTACAGTTCTTGTTAAATGTATTCTCAGTGATTTCATCTTTTCCTTGCTATTGTAAATGGGATCTTCTATTCCATATTTTATGGTTATTACTCTCTTTCACAGCTTTTTTTTTCTTTTTGCAACAAATTCGGTGATTTTTGTGACTTGCACCTAAATACTGTTCCATCTTTGTCTGTTTTCATTACACAGACATTTATTGAGCATTGATTGGTATCAGCTACTGAGAGGGTTTCTGGGTATAATGATTCAGAAGATGTAGTCCATGTCCTTAAGCACCAGTAGTCTTATATTATAGTCTCTCTTATCCCAGTTAATTTACTTGTTGATTGATTCATTCAAAAAGTATTCAGTGAATACCTTTAATATTCCCAAACCATGGTAGACATTGTAGAAAACTCTCAAGAAGCACCTTGCTCAGTTCAAATGTATGTTCAATATTTTTAAAATGTATTTTGCCTTCCATTAGAGTTCCATTCTTTGAGGAGCTTGCAGTCTAGTTGGGGAAAAACATTTTATGCTAAAGGATAAAAAGAAGTATGTAACAGTATTGCAAAAATGAATGGTATGAACAGAAGCACTCAAAGAAGAAAATAGTGAGTGGAGCAATGTGTACCTTGAAGGAAACAGAGACTGTAGGTAATATAAGAAAGCAAGACCACTTCAGCTGAAAAGAGCAGTGGCAACAGAGCACAGAGGCAGGAGTGAATGATGAGACCACAGTCAGCTATGAACATACATTCTGGCTGGAAGTGTGGGTCTGTGCTGAAGCTGGAGTGTGGAGGGACTTGAGTGCTGGGCTGGACTCAGACTGGGTCAGATAAGTGATAGCATGGTGCTCAGGCCCCCTTGTCAGTGGAGGAACATTACGTCAATGATGTTAAGCATGATTTGGCTGCCCCAATCGTGTGATGGAGATCAGAGGCAGAGAGAACTGTTAGAAAGCTGAACCAGTTACATATGTAGTGATAAACATCAGAACTGGAACAGGAAAGGAACTGTAACATATGGAATCATTTCAGAGACACAGCAAAAGGGGCACAGTCAGAACTGAGCAACAGCTATGGGTTGAGTGAGTGAAGATATCATTGCCACCAAGTTTTCAAATCATAGGGACAGAAAAGGTCATCATGCCTTTTGACTATTCCTAAAGATGTCAGTTTGGGAGTCCTGTCCTCTGATTCAGGTAAATATAGTTGGGAAAGAATTCCTATGTGAGAATAATCCTAGTCATACCCTGTGTGTATTAATAGTAATGTTTTAGGCTTTGTAATGTATAAAATCTAGTAACTAGAGTTTGACTAGCCAAGTCTGGTAGGAGGTGACATCTGAGGGGCAGTTTACCTGGAGTGGGATGATTTGAGTCCACAGAAGAACTCGTATTTACTAGATATTAGAGTGTGTTAGTGCTGACTTCCTTGAAAAAATTGCAAAGTTAGCTACATTTCCTATACAGGAAAGGACTTTGCAGATAGTGCCTGGACAGATGAAGCTTAGGGAGAAAGCGTCTAATCCTACCGAGGTGGGGGTCATGAGGAGAAAAGATTGTGTCAGGGTGGGGGAGGGTGTTGCTTTCACTCATTGCACTGTTAGTAGGATTTGGCTTCCTTACTTGAGGATTGTGAGGCACGGGGCCAAGCAAGAGAATGAAAGCATGAGTTAGGTCACACCCTGCCCTCTAGTGAACACTTTCAGTCTTCTGAGGACCTCATTACCATCCCACTCTACCTGATAAAGAATTCTATTACAAGTCAGCTAGTGATGAGGAACTGGAAACCCAGCAGGGCAGTGAGAAATAAGCCAGTGCAGAGAATAGATGATCTTATGCTGAAGTGTTTGTCAGTAAAGTATCTTCTGAAAATTCTAATCATAACTCTAATGAGAAAAATAGAAAACATGCATATGTTGTCAGTAAAAGAAGGATAGAATGGCATTTTCAGGGAGCACTGGTTGAAGCTTTCCTTAGGAATTGAGAAATTGGCATATTTGAGAAAAGAGAGATGAAAGGGAAAGTTGAAGGAAACTTACATGAAAGTGGATAAACTGAGGGTCAGGGGATGGGGGTTTGGAGGAGGCAGAAGGGGCTGAGACAGAGTCTCAGCGGGAGGGGTGCTCACCAAGAGGGGCTCCTGAGAAGGAGGGAGTCCCTCTTACTCCGAGACCTGCAGAAAGGATGGCTGGAATGTGTCATTTTCTCAGCTCTATTTTTTATATCCTTGATTTTCACATCATGCCCCTGTGCCAAAGTCATCCCATTTAGGCAAGCAAAGCCAGCACTTTAATTTCCCACAAGTGGCCAAGTGGTACTTTTCTCAGTATCAAGCTTTCTCATAGCTAAGACACTTGAAACTTTCTTCAAAGTGGAACAAACCTTATAAAAGTGTCAGAATGTAGCAAGAGTTTCACTTGGTGTTACAGAGGTAGAAACTGAACCCTGTATAGAAGCCTTACTCACTGTTAGCAAATTGGTAAGTTTCAGGCCACAATTTAAAATGCTTGAAGTACCGTCAATCCTTCTTCTTTTTCTTTGCAAGATGTTAAATATCTGTATCTTTTCCAGTCACAAAAGTAATGCATATTCACGATAAAAATTCAACTAATGCAGAAACGTATGAAGTTAAAAGTAAACTCATTCTCAGAGATGATCTGGGTTATGTGTGTGTGTACAGCTTACCAAGCACAACTAGGTAATGAGGAAGAATCCAGGTCTGGAGTTGGCTTGTCTGGGTTCATGCCTCATTTCCAACTCTCTGGATGGTTTCCACTTTCTCCTCTGCAGAGTGATGGGAATAATAACTGAGAGGCCGTAAATGATGAGATAACATGTGTAAACATACTGTATGTAAAAAATCGCAATGCTTGAAAAATAGGAAATATTCAAATAAAAAGTTACTCTCAAATATCTATAATATATATGCTAGAAACTAAAATTGTATTATTCTCTATGTATTGTTCTCTAACTTGGTCGTCCATATTTTATGTCATAGATGTAATTCTATACCTTGCATGCAGTTCTACTTCATCTTTTGTAATGGTTTCCAATCTCCTTATTTCCTTCCCCTTCCAAGTAGTCATCTTTGTTAGGCTGAGCACTCTTCATAGAATCATTGATCATTTGTATTTCTTTGGTAAATAGCTGTCCCTCATTCTTTGCTCATGAGTAACTGGGGTATTTGTCTTTTTCTTAGTGATTTGTAAGAATCACTAGCAAAAGAATTTTTATATTAGGGATATTTACACATGTTATATAACTTTTGTTAAAAATATATGTTAACTTTATTGAGTCTTTTGTCATGTAGCAATTAGAAACTTTTTTATTGTCAGACGTATCAATGTTTTCTGTTATGCCATCTGATAACCTTTACCACCTGAGAGATTGTTTTTATATTTAGAGACTTATTCTGGCTGGGATTTGTTTTTATGAATGATATGAAGTATAGAAATTTAGCCTTAATTTTGTTAATGATTAGGCAGTTATGCCATAATTACTTACTCCTCATAGAATTTGAAACCCCTGTTTATGCAAGAATTCATATATCCATACACCAAATTCCTATTATCTACATCTAGACTCTCTGTTTTGTCCCATTGGTATAGCTCTTAATTCCTGTATTTGAATCAGAATATTTTAATTATTATAGTATTGGAACATATTTTGATATTTGATAGGGCAAGTACTTAATTCTCTTTTTACACAAATATCCCATTGTTCTTATGCATTTATCTTTTCAAATGAACTTTAAAACATAACTTTGTTATGTTCCTCAAAAATCTCAATAAGATTTTGATCACCAGTATTAATTATATGCCAATTTGGATTTTATCTTCACAGATATTTTTAATTGAAGGTCTTATACCTTTCCATTTATTCAGTTTTTCTTTTATATCTTTACATAATGTGTTGTATTATTCTTTACATAGGTCTCACATTTCTGATCAAATTGATTCCTAAGAAATAGCTTAAGTTGTAGTTTAGTTATGAAGAGATTTTAAAGTTATTTATTTTTTCTGGATATTGTTGATATTAAAGGAAACTTTTCATACTGATTAGTAAGAATTTCTTTTCATTTCTCCTGGGTTCTCAATCACATTATCTATAATTGATGATACTTTTAGCTATTTGTTTTTGGTATTGTCAGCTTATTTCCTTTCTTTATTGCTTTGGCTAGATTACCTTACCAAATCTGAGTAAAAATTGGGAGAGTAGGCATCCTCGTTTCCTGAATTTAATGGATATGCTTCTAGTGTTTCCCTTGAGATTGTGTATACAAATGATCAATGGCCAGATCATATATGAAAATAGAACCCTGATACACAACCTCTGCAGCAATTAGTCCAGAAGGCCAAACCACAACCTCTGCAGAAATTGGCCCAAATTGGTCAGTACTTGGTCAATAACTACTAGCTTCTCTGATTTTTGCCCATACTTCCAACTCAGGACCAATTATAGAAAGACAAAAATGCTCCCCAAACCAATAGCACAAGTTGCCCCACTTCTAGTTAGGCCACCTACCTCCATGCTTCCTCTCCATGCCAACAACATCCATTCAGTGCATACCTGACACCTTTCAGTCTTTTCATGATAAAACTCTCCCACTCCCTTGCCTGCCTTTGAGTCTCCGTCAAATGTAAATGATGGTCAACTCTCTTGCCATAACAAGCTCTGAGTAGCCTCTGCTTGTTCTCATTTGGGTGACCTTTGTTTATTTCTGCACACTTTAATGTTCATTAATGGGTTTTCTAATGACTCACAGGCAACAAATTTCTAGAATGAAGCCTTCTTTGCTCATGTTATAATGTCAGTTATTCCGCATATGTTTCTTGAATACCTACTATGAGCCAGGGGCTGTGCAAGGCTAGGTGATGTCGTAATAAATAACCCAATTACTGCAATTATTTTTTAGCCTTTTTAAAAAATTTTATTTGTTTATTTATTTTTATTATACTTTAAGTTCTAGGGTACTTGTGCACAATGTACAGGTTTGTTACATATGTATACATGTGCCATGTTGGTGTGCTGCACATATTAACTCGTCATTTACATTAGGTATATCTCCTAATGCCATCCCTCCCCCCACCCCCTCCCCACAACAGGCCCTGGTGTGTGATGTTCCCCTTCCTGTGTCCAAGTGATCTCATTGTTCAGTTCCCACCTATGAGTGAGAACATGCGGTGTTTGGTTTTCTGTTCTTGGGAAAGTTTGCTGAGAATGATGGTTTCCAGCTGCACCCATGTCCCTACAAAGGACACAAACTCATCATTTTTTATGGCTGCATAGTATTCCATGGTGTATATGTGCCACATTTTCTTAATCCAGTCTGTCACTGATGGACATTTGGGTTGATTCCAAGTCTTTGCTATTGTGAATAGTGCTGTAATAAACATACATGTGCATATGTCTTTATAGCAGCATGATTTATAATCCTTTGGGTATATACCCAGTAATGGGATGGCTGGGTCAAATGGTATTTCTAGTTCTAGATCCTTGAGGAATCGCCACACTGTTTTCCACAATGGTTGAACTGGTTTACCGTCCCACCAACAGTGTAAAAGTGTTCCTATTTCTCCACATCCTCTCCAGCACCTATTTTTTAGCCCTTTATATTCCTGCCCCTGTGGAATTTATGGCCAAATAGGAAAACAGATATTTATGAGATAAATGCACTTGCTTTATTGTGGGGTAAAGGGAAAAAAGCTCCAGGAAACTGGAAAGGAATATTCAGGGAGGAAACCCAGAAGAGTGAAGTGTCCAGCAAACTAAGGAACGGCAGTTTCCAAAAGGTCAGATACGTTTAGAGCCATCTGGAGATGAAGTGCAAGGAGATAAAGAATGAATATTATGTTCTTTTGCCTTTAGCCACGTTTCCTTATTTATTTTCCTTTATGGCTATTTCTGCCAGCTTCATTTTTTACATTCATATTTAAGTGAGCATTTAGAAGTCCCCTTATAACTTGAATTGATTTCAGTGTGACTTCAAATTTTTTAGAGATTTGATATGTAAAAGCTGCATATCAATTCATCTTAATATTTTTTTTTCTCCACCAGAAACCTGAAAATGAAATGCACTCCCTGCTGATTGTTGTCATTTACTTGACAGCACTGGTGTTGAATATCGAATACTGCTCTGCACCTCCTGCAACATCAGCTAGAATGGACTCACTCTGAGTGGCAGCTGTTAATTAACTATTGCAGAAAGATGCCACTGATGTAAAAGATTGTCATGGGATAATAGACACCCTGCTGTATACAAATGCTAAAATAACTTCTGCAAAATAAGATTTTAACAAAGCAGATTTATTTTCAAGGTAGAATTTCTTGCTGCCATAACAATTTTCTGTCTCTTCTTCTTTATTTATTTTTTAGCCTTTTATATTTCTGTAGTTGGGGGAGAGATTCAACTTGCCATGGGAAGCATTCCCCCTTTCCTTTCTTATGCTTTTCTGTTCCCAATTACACCTTTTTAAACACATCTGGGTCTTGTTGGTTTTTGTTTGTTGCATTCACACTTTAAACTTGCTAGACGATCTTATTTTCTTCCTTTTCCCCTTTTCTGTCATTTTAGTTACAGGAAAGCAGGCTTGCAAAATGGGTAATAGCACAGACCATTGGGAAAGTTACCTAACCTCCTGAGTCTCAGTTTCGTCATCTGTGAAATGGAGTTGTTGAGGGGATATGCATTAGCTATGGTAAAGCACTTAGAATAGTACCTGGCACATGGAAAGAACCATGGAGGTATTTGCTGTTATTACCTTTTCTTTACACTAGGTTATTCCAATGTCTGATTTTTAGCTTTAAAATATTGACTTATAAATGATAGTTACAGTTTGTTATCATACATCTTTACTGAAAATTTATGGAAATAATTTTATGTAGAGTGTTAACAGGTTTAGAGATAAATAATATTCATTTACCACAATGTGACTCATAAAGTATCAGCTGAAAGAAACCTCAGATATCACATGGTGCTTGTTCTCCATTTTCAAATGAGGAAATTAAGGCTATGTAAAAAGGTCACTCAGGCTGGGCGCGGTGGCTCATGCCTGTAATTCCAGCACTTTGGGAGTCCGAGGCGGGCGGATCACAAGGTCAGGAGATGGAGACCATCCTGGCTAACACGGTGAAACCCCGTCTCTACTAAAAATACAAAAAATTAGCCGGGCGTGGTGGCGGGCCCCTGTAGTCCCAGCTACTCGGGAGGCTGAGGCAGGAGAATGGCTTGAACCTGAGAGGCGGAGCTTGCAGTGAGCCGAGATTGCGCCACTGCACTCCAGCCTGGGCGACAGAGCGAGACTCCATCTCAAAAAAAAGTCACTCAGGTGTAGTAGTGCTGAGACCAGGATGTACGTGTCCAGGCGCCCAGTCCAGGGGGTTTTCTCTGTTATAATTTAAACAATATAGTTTTCATCCCATTTTGACAGAGCAAAAATGTGCCGATTTGTAAAATTTTTCCCACAAAACAATGTACTAAATATAGGGTGTCTCCAAAATTTATTTGATAAATTTATTTGATAAATATTGGAGACACCCTATGTTTATTGATATTATCAATATCACATTGGGTTCTGTAGGTTCCTGGTCCATCACCTGATGCTGACTCAGCAGTGCATCTCATTACTAGGAACAGTGGCTGAAAACTTCTTGGTAAAGACAATGGACCAGGCTAAAGAAATTACGTTTGCTCCTTCCTCATATTAGTTTCCTTTTGACATAGTAGAAAAGCCACAAGCTTCTGCAGGTCAGAAGTCCAAAGTCAAGGTATTGTCGGGACATCATTCCTTCTGGGGGCTTCTGTTTCCTTGCCTTGAAAAACCAAGCTGAATAGCCTCAGAGGCCCCCTGCATTCTTTGGCTCCTGGTCCCTTCCTTGCATCACTTCAACTTCTTGCTTGTATCATACGTCTCCTAGTATTCAGCCTGGTTGCCTGCCTCCCTTTGATGAGGATCCTTGTGATTATAATGGGCACACTTGGATATTACAGGAAAATCCCCCACCTCGAGATTCTTAGCTTAATCACATTTGCGAAGTCCCTTTTGCCATGTAAGATTATATTCACAGGGTCCAGGGATTAGGATGTGGATGTCTTTGGGTGGGGTGGGGGAGCATTATTCAGCTTTCCAGATTCTCAAAACATCATTTAAATGAGAATTGAGTCTTTGAAACTATTAATTCCAGGGAAAACAGAAAGTTTCCCAGGAAAGGATAATTATTATATTCTACATTATTTACTTGGGAATAGTGTTTGTACAATCACAGCAATGTAATCACTGAATATCAATCTGAGCAAAAGTAAGAGATAACCAAATGGGGGTGTGGGGGTGGAAACAGTATGCATATGAGGTGGGGATGCGGAAAGAGAGCTCTGTCTTCATATTCCATGGTAGGAAGTCAGTAGATAATGCTTAAAACTCAAAAAATCTGGAAGCAGCAGAGCAAATGTGTTATTTAAAGAGATGGAGGTAAATAAAATAAGTAAAATAAGTGAAACTTCACATGTTCTCACTTATTTGTGGGAGCTAAAAATTAAAACAGTTGAAATCATGGAGATATGGTGGAATGATCTTATTCCCAGAGACTGGGAAGGGTAGTGGGAGGTAGGGCTAAAGTGGGGATGGTTAACAGGTACAAAAAAAGAGAAGGAATGAATAAGATCTGGTATTTGCTAGCACAACAGAGTGACTATAGTCAATACTAATTTAACTGTATATTTTAAAATAACTAAGAATATAATTAGATTAGTTGTAACACAGAGGATAAATGCTTGAGGTGATGGCTACACCATTTACCCTGATGTGATTATTACACATCAGATGCCTGTACCAAAATATCTCATGTAACTTATAAATATATACACCTTACACCTATTATGTACCCACAAAAATTAAAAAATTAAAAAATCTGAACAACAGAATAAACTATGTAAAGCTCTCTGTGAACTAAAATTTTTAAAAAAAGGAATTGAAAGTACTTCTCTGCAGAGAGAGGAAGGTAACCGGGACTGCTGTAAGACTTCTGACTCTGAACAGACAGATTGAAAGAAAGGGAAAAGGGAGGGAAAATGTATGGGGTCAAGAAAGTAACTTGAATTTTGACAACTGGAGACTGCTAATCTAGAAGATTTGAAAAACAAAACAACTTCCAGTCATTGTGTTGCTTAGGACTCTTATCTGCTCATATTAGAAACTTAACTCACCATAGCCAAGTGAAAAGGAGACTGGCTTCATTTAGGCAAGAACTATTTTTATATCCCAGGCACATCTGGAACTGAGGGCCTAAACTTGACCCCTGAAGCCCCTTGCCCCCAGGTTTCTCCTCTCTGGCCATAGCTTTCTTTTTTATATTGTTGTAACCCAGCTTCTGGCTCCCCTGTCCTTGAAATAAGACACCATCACTGCCACTCCCAGTTTTCAAATGTTAAAATGTGTTTCTCAGAAGGATGCCATTTTCTCCTTCCTTGCCCCTTTTCTAAAGTGCCAAGGGAAGGAAACAGCTGGCTGTGGCCTGGGAGCCAGTGCCCTTGTGCAGACTGGCTGCTGCACAGTAACTGGATGGTACCTGTGTTACTGGAAAGCGGTCCTGATCCAGCCCCCAAAAGAGGGTTCTTGGATCTCATGCAAAAAAGAATTCGGGATGAGTCCACAGTGCAAAGTGAAAACAAATTTATTAAGTAAAGTAGCGAAATAATAGCTACTCCATAGACAGAGTAGGACATTCCCAAAAGAAAGCGGAGGAACACACCCACCCCTAGGTACAATGCTTGTTTATATACAGCATAACAACAACAACAAAATCATAGGATCATGTGCTCTACTACAAGGGTTTGTGATAAAAAAGGATTAATTTTCTTAATTACTGTATTTTGCAAAAATCAATATTTAAAGCAAAATTAGGAATTCTTTTGTTTTCAAGACATTGGGATATCAGGACATTCCTGGGTCTAGGTCTGTTTAGTAAATGTTACTAATCTGTTCCCTTAACCGTAAAGATCTAGAGGCTAAGGATGCCTAAGTTGCTGGGAATGCAGCCCAGTAGATTTCAGCCTTATCTTACCCTATTCAAGACGGAGTCAGTCTGGTTCAAACACCTCTGACACCTGAACTTCACTGTTTCTCTGCCTAGGCATTGTTAATAATATTAAGGGTTTGTATTTTTACAACAGGACACTGCAGTTTAAATTAACACAATGAGTTATATGTTTAAAATATGGTAATATGTCTCTTGTACATAGCTGACCCCTGAACAACGTGGGAGTTAGGTGTGCCAGCCCCCAACATGGTAAAAAGCCTCCATGTAACTTTTGACCACCCAAAAACCTAACTACTAATAGCCTACTGTTGACTGGAAGCCTTACTGATAATGTAAAACTGTTTATTAACATACATTTTGTATGTTTTTTTTTTTTTTTTTTTTTTTTTGAGACAGAGTCTCGCTCTGTCGCCCAGGCTGGAGTGCAGTGGCGCGATCTCGGCTCACTGCAAGCTCCGCCTCCCGGGTTCACGCCATTCTCCTGCCTCAGCCTCCCGAGTAGCTGGGACTACAGGCGCCCACAACCGCGCCCGGCTAATTTTTTGTATTTTTAGTAGAGACGGGGTTTCACCGTGGTCTCGATCTCCTGACCTTGTGATCCCCCCGCCTCGGCCTCCCAAAGTGCTGGGATTACAGGCGTGAGCCACCGCGCCCGGCCTGTATGTTTTATGTATTATACACTGATACGGTTTGGCTGTGTCCCTACCCACATCTCATCTTGAACTGTAGCTCCCATAATCCCCACATGTCGTGGGAGGGACCTGGTGGAAGGTAATTGAATCATGGGGGCAGTTATTTCCAGACTGTTCTCACGATAGTCAGTTCTCATGAGATCTGATGGCTTTATAAGAGGCCTTACCCCGTTCACTCTGCACTTCTCCTTGCTGCTGCCATGTGAAGAAGGACGTGTTTGCTTCCCCTTCCACCATGATTGAACGTTTCCTGCGGCCTCCCCGGCCCTGTAGAACTAGAGTGAATTAAACCTCTTTCCTTTATAAATTACCCAGTCTTGGGTATGTCTTTATTAGCAGTGTGAGAATGGACTAATACATACACTATATTCTTACAATAAAACTAGAGAATACAATAAAGTTAGAGAAAAAATATTATTAAGAAAATCATAAGGAAGAAAAGATATATTCGTTAAGTAGAAGTGGATCACGGTAAAGGTCTTCATTTTTATTTTCACATTGAGTAGACTGAGGAGGACAGGGAAGAGGAGAGGTTGGTTTTGCTGTCTCAGGAGGGGCAGAGGCGGAAGAAAATCTGCATTCAAGTGGATGTAGTTCAAACCCATGTTGTTCAGGGGTCAACTGTCTTCTTCAATGAAAAAAAAGTAAGCTATAGAATATATCCCATGTGTAATATATCTGTATTTACAAATATCTCATATACTTAGAATCTATAGCAAACTTTTACATTTGGTACATTTTGAGGAGATGGGATGCCCTTGAACTTTTCATTGTCTGTTAGATACTTTTATATACAAATATACACATTAGTATTATTTGAATTTTTACAGAGTATGATAAGAAAAAATGAAAAATAGGAATTTGTCTATAATGAATATATATTGCTTTTATAATAAGAAAGCAATGGGAGAAATTGTTGCCACATTGCATTGCTTACAGGATAAAATCTAGAGTCTCCTGTCCTTTAGGAGTCTTAGGAATCTGCACGCCACATCTCTCTACTCTTCAGCCCTGCCTTTCACTGCTGTTTTTCATAGGCCCTGGCTCCTAGCCTTCCCACAATTGCGTAAATACAGCATGTTCAAATCCCAACTGCGAGTCTTTCTCATTGTTTACTGACCAAGCCTATTTTGCCTTTCTTCCTCCATTCTATCTGTCCAAATCCGGATGGCCTGCAAAGTCCACTTCAAGTCCCTCCTTCCCCACAAGAGCTTTCCCTGCCTTCCTGTTGATCATCATCTTTGACCAACAGCACCAACTGGTGCTTTATCCTGTGATCCAGTTCATGTTCCAATATATTTATGTGGTCTGTGAAGGGAAGGGACTATTCGTTATGTTTTTTTGTAATTCCTTCAGTCCGGCATTGTAAAATTTACATTATAAATGCTTAGTGTATTGCGAATGAACCAGTGAATGAAAGAGTGATGCTGATTTTCTCCTCAATGTTTACTTACCATCTCAGAAGTAGATGACAGGGGAGGAAAAAGGAGAATGGCTGAAGATTTTCCGAGGTGTAGGGCTCTACAGGATGTGCTCCAGTTCATTGCCCAGCTTGCAAAAATCTCTTATAATTCAGCAAGTGCTGAATTAAAGTTGGAATTGAATTGATAAAGCTTTGAGGCTTTTGGGGATAGACCCCAGGCTGTGTTGCTGATGAGAGATCACCCCCACCCCAAGAGGATTTTCTTCTCTGCATCTCCACCCTACTCTCTCTTCCCAGCACTTTCCTGGGCATTGGAATATATGATCAATCATTCCTTAACCATCTTATTACCTGGACATAATTGGAAAGTAAGTTTATGTAACTTTGAGTTAATAATAGAATTTAGTTTTTGAATTAGTCATAAATAACATTGTATCTTAAGTTTTGAGTATGAAATTACCAGCCACTCCTACTTTCTGTATTCTCACAAAAATCCTTCCAGCCATATTTGCTTAAATTAATCCTAAGCCACTAGAGCTATCTCTGAGTTGTCAAAATGAGTGTATCTTCAGTGCAGAAATCCCTTAAGTGTTAAACTTCTCCTTTCAGGAATTTTATAATTGAGTTCATCCTATCCGAAACTTTTCACTCTCAAGTATGTAACTTGGACTTCTTTTTGGCCATGCTGCAAAAATTCAGGATTTCTGCCTAACCCAGAAAAGGGCATGGCAGCCCCTTGGGACAGGCTACCAGAATAAATTATATGCTTGGAATAATTCAACACAATGATCTTTGCTAATCAAAGGAGGATCCAGAGACCATTGTGGGCTCAGAAGGGAGCTGGGCTGGTTTAAGATACTCTCATATACTAAGTTTTCTTAGGAAAGTAATTCAAAATGAATATACTGAATACAGAGACTCTCCAGATTTTTGAAAGAAAACATTTTGTTGAAACATTAGCTTCTGCCTTATTTGAGAAGTCTCAGCATGTGATTCATCAAGTTCTTTCAGATTATAGAGTTTGATGGGGTACTTTACTTCAGCAAAGCCCAGAATTGTGAATTAGCTCATCATACTCATTGAGCTAAACGTGTTTGATGTCCTTCCCCTGACTAGGGAAGGCTAAACTCCCATGGACCCTGGAGCTTGGACCCATGGATGAGGGTGAGGATTTCAGGTAAAGAAGCCAAACCCAAAGCTCCTGGCCAAAGGGACTGCAGAATTGGGAGTACAAATGCAGGAGGAGGATCAGAGCTTGGTTTGAAAGGTATTGGCCTGGTGACAAGCACAATGTAGACACCTATGTGGTCTTGTTAGTGGCACTTATGCCAACCTAGTGAGCGTGTTAGACCCATGCTTGGCAGGGCTAAAATAGCAGAGGCAAATCTTACACTGAGATGGTTCAGAAATGTTTAACCTCATAGATGTTTGGTCATATTGTCATGTGGGGCCATGCTGTATGTGAGTGGCTGCTTGTTAACTGTTGGCCAGAAGAGGCTGCATGCCCTTGGGTGCTCCATGGCTCAGAACCCCATAGTTCACAGATACTTACATTTATAACCTGTCAGTATGTCTAAGACAGGCATTGCCACTTTCACCCTCCAAGTTCTTCAGTTTAAAAACAGACTTTTTAACTTAACTGATTTAATGTGACTTCTGGTTTTAGTGGTTAAGCGTTGATCAGTTTGGGAACAAATTATGTCCCCACATTGAATTTCACAAATGCTTTCATACTTCTTTTCCAGATTGTGTGTTTAGGTTGATTTTAACGAACCCTAGTGCAAGTGACCACATATTTGCATGATGTAAATATAAAATTAGCCAGAAGAAAGCCTCTGTGTAGGAAGGTTACCTTTGATTTAGAGTGTTGTATTTTCAAATAATTAAAAATGAGATATAAAGCACTTTCTAAAGCTTGGAAATTCAAAGTATATTCTTATATTAGCTCTCTAATAGATTGTGAAAAACTAATAATAAGAACACAATGATTGGAGTTGGGAACCGTTCATGTATATTAATATTCTCAGAACATTAAACACTTGAAAATAACTTATGGAGAGACTCCTTTAGGGGTTTGCTTATAATTAATACAAAATAAGTCTTGGATTTTTTAGGAGTTGGTTATAATTAATGCAAAATAATTCTTGGGTTCTTTGAATTAATGAATGTTGGCTTATTTTAGAGATGTTGGGATGGAATATTAAGAAATTATTGTGGTAGCATTGACCAGAGGACTGGGAAGTACTAGCATACTATCCCAGATGCATCCCAACAGCATCTCTGAGAGAGATAACAAACATGCAAAGCACAGAAGCCCTTTTCATTATGCTGAGGTACACATTTCTCTATTTCCTATACCTACCTACTAGTCTGGAGACAAAGGTGGCTTTGGCTTTCCCTGTATATTTACCTCAGTGTTTAAATTTCAGTCTTGGATGTTAATACTTTCATGTAAGAAAGCTTCCCTCACCCTTTCAAGTAGATGTGTATCAGCTACAACCAGTAGAAGAGGCAAGAGTCATAAAAAAATAAATAAATAAATGAAGAGCTATGCATTTGCCCAGTAGTCTAAAGCAGAGCTGATCTAAGCCACAGGTAACTGCTACACCTTAAACTGGGTCTAGATGAAAGAGAGGAGAGAGAAAAGAAAGAGGAAAAAAAAAAAAAAGGAATGGCTTAGTGTTTCCCAGGGGTCAGGCCTCTGGCTATGCCATATTGTCACCAGCCTTCTTAGTGGAAGATGAAGACAGAAAGAGCCACACATCCATCTCCACTGACATTTTGATCTCTTGGAAAGTCTTACTCTGGAGAACACAGACTTGGCAATATCCTTGAACTTCACTCTATCTCTTTGGAGATGGAATATCTTGTCTTGATCATGGCTCATATGTGGAGAAGAATAAAAGTAGGGAGATAGGGGAGTGTTAATTTTTCTCCCCTCCGTACCAAAAGTTTCTACCTTGACTTGCTTTGCTTCTTTAAAGGTTTATTTCTTCACTTAATAAAATGCTTCATGTATTAGCCTGTTTACAGAGCTTCACCAACATTAGTAGTCTAATTTTCAATTCCCACTAGGTAAGGTGGGAGACTAACAGCAGTTGCTCCCTCTCTCTTTGTACCCTTAGGAGCTATGGACCACTGGTAGCGTCAGCCCTATGCAAACCCAGGTTTAAGCCTTCCTGCCTGCCCTCCCTCCCTCCTTCTTTCACTCCCTCCCTTCCTTCCTTCTTCCCTCCTTCTCTCTTGCCCTCGCATGCCTCCCTCCCTCTTTCCCTCTTTTATTTCCTCCCTCCTCCCTCCTTTCTTTACTCCTTCCCTTCCTCTTTTCTTCCCTCCTTCTCTCCTCCCTTCCTATTTCCTAACTTCTTCTTTGGGCAAATTCTGAAACAGTAGGGGAGCAAATATGTCACCACCTACATGGTATGTGGGAAAATGCAACATGGAAGATCTGGTAACTTGAAGTCTGACTTCAGTCCACAGTACCTAGCAAATTTTACTAATGATAGTTATCAGTGGCCTGGAAATTGCCAAATTAGTGAACTTTTCTCAGGTTTTGAATTATCTCAGTTTAACATTCTTTTTTTAATTTTAATTTTTTAAATTGTAAACTGACAAATTATAGTTGTATATTTATGGGATACAAAGTGATATTGTAATTTATGAATATAATGTGGAATAATTAAATCAAGCTAGTTAAAATGTTCATCATCTCAAATACCTATTTTTTGTGGTGAGAATATTTGAAATGTATACTCTTAGTGATTTTGAAGTATACATTATTATTTACTATATTCACCATGCTGTGCATTATATGTCAAAGAAAAAAAATCTTATTTCTTCTGTCTAATTGAGATTTTGTACCTTTTTGACCATCATCTCCCCATTCTGCCCACCTTCTCAGTCTCTGCTTCTTTGTATTTTATTGTTTTAGATGCTATGTATATGAGAACATGCGGTATTTGTCTTCCTGTGTCTGGTTTATTTCACATAGCATGATGCTTTCTAAGTCCATCCATGCTGTCACAAATGACAGAATTTTTTTCTTTTTTAAGGTTGAATAAAATTCCATTATGTGTATGTACCACATTTTCTTTATCCTTCTATCTGCTGATGGACACCTAGATTGATTCTATAACTTGGCTACTGTGAATAGTGCTTCATTGAACATGAGAGTGCATATCTCTCTTCAATGTGTTGATTTCAGATCTTATGGGTAAATACCCAGAAGTGGGATTTCTGGATCATGTGGTAATTCTGTTTTTAATTTTTTTAAGAAGCCTCCATATACTTCTCCGTAATAGTCATACTAATTTACATTTCACCAACAGCGTACAGGAGTTCCCTTTCCTCCGCATTCTTGCCAAGGTTTCTTTTCTTTTCTTTTCTTTTTTGTCTTTGCTTTTCTTTTTATAATAATCATTCTGACAGATGTAAGGTGATATCTCATTGTGGTTTTAATTTTTATTTCCCTGGTGATGAGCATCTTTTCATGTATCTCTTGGCCATTTGTATGTCTTCTTTTGAGAAATGTCTATTCAAGTTCCTTGTTCATTTTTAAATCAGACTGTTCTTCTGTAGTGCTGTTGAGTTCCATATGTATTTTGTATATTAACCCCTTATCAGATGTATGGCTTGCACATATTTTCTATCAGTCTGTAGCTTATCTCTTCACTCTGTTGTTTTTTCCCTGTGTTGTGCAGAAACTTTATATTTTGATGTAACTCTATTTTTGCTTTTGTTGCCTGCACTTTTGAGGTCAAATCTAAAAAGTTATTGCCCAGACTAGTGTCATGTAGTTTTGAACTGATTTTTATATATAGGATGAGGATAAGGGTCCAGTTTTATTCTTCTACATATGGATGTCTGATTTACCCAGCACCACATACTAAAGAGACAGTCCTTTCCCTATTATATGTTCTTGATACCTTTGTCAAAAGTCAGCTGGCTACAAATGTGTTTCATTTCTGGGCTCTCTATTCTGTTCTACTGATCAGTGTGTCTATTTTTATGCCAGTACCATGCTTTTTAAGTTACTATAGCTTTGTAGTATAGTTTGAAATCAGGAAGTGTCACGTCTCTAGCTTCATTTTTTTTTTTTTTTTTTCAATATTGCCTTGGCCATTTGGGGGCTCCATATGAATTTATTTTGTGGTACCATTTGAATTTTACAATTGTTTTGCCTATTTTTATGAAAAATGCTATTGAAATTTTATTAGGGATTGCTGCATTGAATCTGTAGATTGCTTTAGGCAGAACAGACATTTTAACAATATTAATTCCTCCAATTCATGAACATGGGATATCTTTCCATTTATCCAAGTCTTTGTTAGTTTCTTTTCTTTTTCTTTTTAATTTTCTATAGTTTTCAGGGTACAATTCTTTCACCATCTTAAATTTATTCCCAAGTATTTTTTTTACAACTATTGTAAATGACTTTTCTTTCATTTTCCAGAAAGTTTGTTGTTAGTGTATAGAAACGCTGCTGAGTTTTGTGTGTTAATATTATATCCTGCAACTTAACTGTATTTATTACTTACTCTCCTCCTTCTTCTCCTCCTCTTCCTCCTCCTCCTCCTCCTCCTCCTCCTTTTTTTTTTTTTTTTTTTCCTTTTTTTTTTTTTTTGACAGAATCTCACTCTGTTGCCTAGCCTGGAGTGCAGTGGTGCAATCTTAGCTCACTGCAACCTCCGCCTACCAGGTTCAAGCAATTCTCCCACCTCAGCCTCCCATGTAGCTGGGATTACAGGTGTGTGCCACCACACCTGGCTAATTTTTGTATTTTTATTAGAAACGGGGTTTCACCATGTTGACCAGGCTGGTCTTGAACTCCTGACTGCAAGTGAACCTCCCGCCTCAGCCTCCCAAAGTGCTGGGATTACAGGCGTGAGCCAGTGTGCCCAGCCTGTATTTACTAGTTCTAGCAGTTTTATATGGTGGAATCTTTAGGGTTTTCCATATACAAGATCATATTGTTGATAAACAGCAACAATTCCACTTCTTCCTTTATGAATGCCTTTTCTTTTTTTCTCTTGCCTAATTACTCTGGTAAAGTCTTCTAATACTGTGTTCAATGTAAGTGGCAAGAGTGAGCATCCTTGTGTTCTTCTGGATATTAGAGGAAAATGTTTTATTTTTTCATCATTAAATATAATGTTAGCTGTGCTTATCATCTATGTCCTTTATTATGTTGAGGTACATTGATTTGTTGAGAGTTTTTAAATCATGAAAATATGTTGAATTTTGTCAAATTATTTCTATGCTTCTATTGATTATATAATTTTTTCCTTCATTCTTATGTGATATGTTATTGATTTGCATATGTTGGACCATCCTTGCATGCCAGAGATAAATCTCATTTGATCATAGTGAATGAACCTCTTACTATATTGTGGAATTCAGTTTATTAGCATTTTATTGAGTATTTTTACATCTGTATTTATCAAAGACATTGGCCTGTAGTTTTCTATTCTTGTGATATCCTTGTCTGGCTTTGGTATGAGGGTAATGCTGGGCTCATAAAAAGAATTTGGAAGTATTATTTCTCCTTTGATTTTTTGGAAGAGTTTGTGAAGGATTGGTATTAGTTTTTCTTTAAAAGTCTGGTAGAATTCAACAGTGAAACCATTAGGTCCTGGACTTTTCTTTGACAGAAGACATTTTACTATTTATTCAATCTCCTTGTTGATCTGTTCAGATTTTCTATTTCTTCTTCTTTTTTTTTGACAGAGTCTCACTCTGTTACCCAGCCTGGAGTGCTGTGATGTGATCTCTGCTCACTGCAACCTCTGCCTCCTGGATTCAAGTGATTCTCTTGCCTCAGCCTCCTGAGTAGCTGGCATTACAGGCATGCACCACCACTCCTGGCTAATTTTTGTATTTTTATTAGAAATGGGGTTTCACCATATTGGCCAGCCTGGTCTTGAACTCCTGACCTCAGGTGATCTGCCTGCCTTGGCCTCCCAAAGTCCTCGGATTACAGGCATGAGCCATACTGCCTGGCCCAGGTTTTCTTTTTCTTTATGATTTAGTCTTAATAGGTTATATGTGTTTAGGAATACATCCTTTCTTCTCAGTTATTCAATTTTTTTGGCATTTAATTGTTCACAATGGTCTCTTATGGTTTTTTGTATTTCTGTTTAATGTCTTCTCTTTCATTTCTGATTTTATTTATTTGAGTCATCTCTTTTTTTTCTTAAAGGTTTCTCAATTTTTATTTTTTCAAAAATACAAGTTTCAGTTTATTTTAGTATTGCTCTTCTAGTTCTATTTCACTGTTATCTGCTCTGATATTTTTAATTTTTCTGCTAAAATTGAGTTTGGTGTGTTCTTTTTTTTAGAGGCATAACATTAAGTTGTTTATATGAGACCTTTCTCTTTTGATGTAGGCACTTATTGCAATAAACTTTTTTCTCAGAACTGTTTTTGCTGTATCCCATAAGTTTTAGAATTTTGTATCTCCATTTTCGTTTGTCTCAATTTTTTTTTAAATTTCCCTTTTAATTTCTTTATTAACTCAATGGTTGTTCAGGAACGTGTTGTTTTTCATGTATTTGTCAGTTTTCCAAAATTATTCCTGTTGTTGGTTTTTTAGTTTAATACCATTCTAGTTGGTAAAGGTACATGTTATTATTTCAGTCTTCTTTAAATTTGTGAATACTCGTGAAGACATGTCAAGACTTGTCCTCACATGTAATCTATCCTGAAGAATGTTCCATGTGTACTTGAGAAGATTGTATGTTTTGTTGCTGTTGGATGGAATGTTCTGCATATGTCTGTTAGTTCATTGGTCTAAAGTGTTGTTCAAGTCCAGTGTTTTCTTATTAATTTCTGTCTGGATGATTTGTCCATTGCTATAAGTGGGGTAAGTCCCATACTATTCTTGCATTGCAGTCTGTCTCTCCATTTAGATCGTTTAGTATTTGCTTTATATAATTTAGGTGCTCTGATGTTGGGTGCATATATATTTACAGTTGTTATATACTCTTGTTGAATTGACCCTTTTATCATTATATAACATCTTTCTTTGTTTCTTTCCGTAGTTTTGGTTTAAAGTCTGTTTTGTTTAATATAAATAGAAGTATCCCTGCCCTCTTTTCATTTCCCTTTGCATGGAATATCTTTTTCCATTCCTTCACTTTTCAGTTTGTGTGTGTCCTTAAAAGTGAGGTGAGTATCTTGTAGGCAGCTTATAGTTAGGTCTAGTTTTGTGGTCTTTTTGTTGGAGAATTTAATCCATTTACATTCAAGGTGATTATCGATAGGTAAGGACTTCTGTTATTTTTTTTTTTTTTCTGAGTCTGATCTTATTTGTTACTCAAATTTTATTTCTGACTGGATTCAGACTTAGAAGTAGAAGCTCACAGAGACGAAAGTCTGTGTCTCTTTTCAATTTGTTCCTGGTGCTTCTCCTTAGCCTCCTTCATTCTCTTGGCCAAAAGTTAGCGTATTCTGCAACCTCTTCCTTGTTTTTCTTAGTACACTGCTTCTTCAGAGCAATACGCAGCTGTTTGTGCTGCAGGACATGTGGAGTAACAAGACGCTGAATCTTGGGTGCTTTGGTCTTAGGTTTCTTACCTTCTTTGTTTAAGGGCTTTCTTACAACATACTGGCGGACATCATCTTCTTTAGAGAGATAGAAAAGTTTGTGGATTCTGCTAGCTCTTTTGGGGCACAGGTGGTGAGGCACTGTAGTATCAGTCACTCCAGGAATATCCTTCTCTCCTTTTTTTTTTTTTTTTTTTTTTTTTTACAATAACCAAGTTGAGAATACTCAGATTGGCATCCACCATGCAACCATGAACTGATTTTCTCTTTCTTTCTCCCATTCTCCTTGGTCTGTAACAGAAATGTCCCTTACTCAGTAGCAGGCGGATATGGCCATGGGTCAAGACACCCTGCTTCATGGGGAAATCTTGTTTGTCGCTCTTACCACTGATTCAGACCACATAACCCTTCCATTCTTTGCCCAGAACGTCAGCAGCAACTTCTGTGGCCATACGCTTCTCGTAAAAAGTATGAAGTTTGCGTTCATCATCCACTTCAATGAGTTTCTGGCAGCCAGTGGCTGGGAAGGAGATGTTCAGCTTCATCTTGAAGCAGCTGAACGCCTCCGATGCGCCACGGAAAAAAGCAGACTTCTGTTGTTTTATTATTTTATGGTTGTTTTGTTTCTTTCTTCCTCTCTTGTCTTCCTTTGCAGTTTGATGGTTTTCTATAGTGATAGGCTTTGAATCTTTTCTATTTTTGTTTTGTATGGCTACTATACATTTTTATTTTGTGATTACCATGAGACTTACATAGAACATCTTATAACAGTCTGTTTCAAGCTGCTAACTTCTTAACTTTGTATACAGCTTTACAGTTTTATTCTCCTTCATTTTATGTTTTTGATATCAGAATTTACATCATTTTGTAATATGCATTTTTAACAGTTTATTTTAGCTATAGTTATTATTATTAGTTTTTTCCCTTGGAACCCTCATACTAGGAGTAAAACTGCTTTACATTCCACCATTAGAGTTCTAAAGTATCCTGAATATGGCTTTATATTACTTATACCATTGAGTCTTGTGATTTTGTGTGTTTTATGTTATTAGTGGCTTTTGTTCTAACTTAAAGAACTCCCTTTAGCCAGTCATGTAAGGCAGGCCTAGTGGTGATGAATTCTCTTAGCATTTGTTTGGGAAAGTTTTTCTTTTTCATTTTGGAAGGACAATTTTGTTGGGTAAAGTATTCTTGTTTGGCAGCATTTTTTCCTTCAGCCCTTTGAATATATCATCCCACTCTTTCCTGCCCTGCAGGAATTCTGTAAAGAAATCTACTACTGACATTGCATTGGGACTCTCTTGGATGTAATGTGTTTCTTGTTGCTCTCAGCATATTTTCTTCATCTTTGATTTTTCATAATTTGATTATGTGTCCTGGTGAACTCTTCTTTTGGTTTACTTTGATTGAAGACCTCTGTGCTTCCTCTACCTGAATGTTGGCATCTATCCCTAAATTAAAAGAGGTTTTCAGCCATTAGTTCCTTTAAAAATACTTTGGTTTTTTTTTTCTTTCTTTCTTTTTTATTTTTTCTTGAATTCCTCTTATGCAGAGGTTAGGTCTCTTAATGGTATTCCATAATCCTTATAGGTTTTTGTCACTCATATATATTTATTTATTTGCAGCTCTGATTGGGTAATTTCAGATGTTCTATCTTCGAGTTCACTGATTCTTCAGTATGAGGGAGCCTGATGTTGAAGCTTCCTGTTTGCATTTTTCAGTTCAGTATTGTCTCTAGTATTTCTGTTTATAAAATTTGACCGTTTCTTTAGGGTCTGTTGTTGGAGCTTTGTTAGTTTCTTTTGGAGATATCATGATTTCCTGATTCTTTGTAATTCTTGTGTTCTTGCATTGGTGTTTGTGCAGTTGAGGAGATAGCCATCTTTTTAGGCTTTTAAGGTGTTTTTCTTTTTTGGCAGGGATAGACCTTCACTCTTTTGTTTAGCTTTTATTGTAGATGGGCCTGCTTTAATGGCCATGGACAGGAAAGGAAGAGCTTGTTTTGGGCTCTCTAGATGGCTGGGCTGCTGCCTTTGCTCTCAATTTTGATGAGGCAGCTGGCTGGGCTCTTCTATCCGGTGAGACCACTGGTTGATCTCTGGCAATACAGTTGGTCCATCATTGAGCTGGGCCACAGGAGTATATTCTCTGGCCAGATAGTTTTACTATTTGAGTTCATAGTTGAACAGGGTTGCCTGAGAGGGGGCTGTGATGAGGATGCTGATTGGAATGGCTGGGAGCATCTGCTGTGCTCATTAAAAATGCACAGTTGATTTTTGTCTCTCTGTCTAGGCAGGCTCTTGAGGTGAGCTTTGAAGCTTGACTGAGTGCTGTTTAAATTCCTGGGTGTGTCAGATAGAGCCTCTGCTCTTTGTAGAAATTTGCTGTGATGATTGTCTTGCTCCCTGGATGTGAGGCTTTGGGGCAAGGTATGAGGCTGGTCCTGGAGGCTAACTGTGTAGGAATTTAAGCTGGGTAGAACTTTTGATCACTTCTGGAGTGACTAGCTGAGCTTTTCAAGTTGGATGGGCTATTAGCTGGTACCACTGATTGGGCACTGCTGCTGACAGGTACACAAAGCTAACACCATATCTATGTCCTGGTTGCTTTGTACTACACCTGCTTTGTTTCTACCTAATCCCAGTTGGTCTAGTGGTACCATTTTCCCCTGTGTTCTCCATGAGGATAGGAGTGGGCTTTCTGGAAAGTGCTACAGGATGCTAGAGAAGACGGTTGTCCACCTCTGGTTCTCTTTTCCCGCTGTAGAAACCCCAGTCCCTGGAGAATCCTCTCTTTGTGGCACTATGCTAACCTCTGGGAGGAGGAAGGGTGGTATAGTCAAAATAAGACCCTTTATCTTACCTTTTCATGTGGAAAAGGTCCATAAACCACCCAGGTGACTCAGGCTTATTCCCAATTTTGGAGGATTTCACCAAAGTGTTCATATCTTTGGATAGTTGCTGATAGAACTTTCTGTGGAACATGGGGAAACCTAAGACCTCCTATTCTTCTATTTTGCCGACATCCAACTAGACATTCTTGACACCCATTTTCTTTTTAATTCTAGTTATTCCTTGGTATCCATTACTTTACATTGTCATGATTTCTACTCTGTTATATTAGCACCTTTGCCTTCATTTCCTCTGTAAATCCTTGCCCCTGTTTGGGACTTACTCAACCCTCAGTCTTTGACTCTGTTTCTCTCTAAATTTGACTCTCCTTTGGGGAATTTTCTGTTCTCTCTGATCATCTTTTGCTTCTTTTTGTTGTTGTTGTCTTTTAGTTTTAACTGTTACCTAGTTTTTAGGGCTTAATCTCCTTTGAACATTGGCACTTTGAATGCCCCTTTGTTATATCAAACTCAGCATATCTTAAAAGTTAACTTAAAATTACCCAGAAACTGACTTCCCCATTTCTTCTAGTGAGAGTATAGTGCCAGGAACAGAGCAAGTGCTCAGTAAATTTTATTAACCCAGTGAAGACAGCACATACTGCTTCATTTATCTTCCTGAAGCATTCCTCTAGTTTGTGCCAACCTGTTTTTTCTTAGCCCCGCATTTTTGAATTTAAGTATATATGCAGTAAAAGGTACAAATCTTATATTTAGTTTTGAAAAATGTATGCACTGCTATAACCAATAACCCATCAATATATAGAACATTTCTATCACCCTAGAAAGTTCCATCTTCCCCTCTCCTAGAAATAACTTCTGTTCTGACCCCAATCAAGAGAGTAAAGTTTTCTTTAGAACCTTAAATAAATGTGTTCATACAACTTATTTCATAGAATTCTTTACTTTTTGGAATCTGTCTCTCAGCATTTTTTTTTTTTTTTGAGATTCATCTATGTTCTTGTAAAGTTCAGTGTTTGATTTTTTTAGCTGCTGAGTGATATTCCATCATATGATTATATCTTAATTTGTTTAGTCTCCTGTTGATGAACACCTGGGCTATTTCTAGTTTGGGGCTTTTTTTGTTTGTTTGTGACAGAGTCGCACCCTGTCACCCAGGCTGGAGTGCAGTGGTGCAATCTCAGCTCACTAGAGCCTCTGCCTCCTGGGTTCAAACGATTCTCCTGCCTCAGCCTCCCGAGTTGCTGGGATTATAGGCATGTGCCACCACACCCAGCTAATTTTTTGTACTTTTGGTAGAGATGGGGTTTCACCATGTTGGCCAGGCTGGTCTCGAATTCCTGCCTCAAGTGATCTGCCCACTTTGGCCTCCCAAAGTGCTGGGATTACAGGTGTAAGCCATGGTGCCCCACCGTAGTTTGGGGCTGTTTTGAATAAAGCTCTAATGAATCTTTATGTGGACATATGTGTTCATTTTACTTGGATAAATACCTTGGAGTAGGATTTCTGGATAATATGATAAATGTATATTTAAATTTATTTAAAATAAAAATGACAACTGTTTTTTCGTCAGTAATATATGTGAGCCCTGGTTGCTGCACATCATTACTAACATTTTGTGTTAGTTTTTTAGATTTTAATTATTTATATCTATGTGTGGTGATATCCCATTGTGATTTTAATTTGCGTTTCCCTGATGATAGTGATATTGAACACTTTTCATGTACTTATTGACTGCTATACCTTTTGGGAACTGGCTCTTCACATATTTTACCCATTTTTAAAACTTGCATTATTTGTACTTTTATCGAGTTGTGGGAATTGTTTGTATATTCTGGATACAGGTTTTTGGACACAGCCATACACATACACACACACATACATATATATACACATACATATATACACGTGGAGAAAGAGAGAGAAGAATGTTTTCTCCTGTTCTTTGGCTTCCTTATTTATTTTTTAATACTACCTTTTGATTTGTGAAAGCTTTAATTTTTTAATGAAGTCTAATTTATCAATTTTTTAAAATTTTTATTATACTTTAAGTTCTAGGGTACATGTGTACAATGTGCAGGTTTGTTACATATGTATACATGTGCCATGTTGGTGTGCTGCACATATTAACTTTTCAGCATCCATCAACTCGTCATTTACATCAGGTATAACTCCCAATGCCATCCCTTCTCCCTCGCCACTCCCCACATTTGGCCCCGGTGTGTGATGTTCCCCTTCCCGTGTCCAAGTGATCTCATTGTTCAATTCCCACCTATGAGTGAGAACATGTGATGTTTGGTTTTCTGTTCTTGCGATAATTTGCTGAGAATGATGGTTTCCAGCTGCATCATCCATGTCCTTACAAAGGACACGAACTCATCCTTTTTTATGGCTGCATAGTATTCCATGGTGTATATGTGCCACATTTTCTTAATCCAATCTGTCACTGATGGACATTTGGGTTGATTCCAAGTCTTTGCTATTGTGAATAATGCTGCAATAAACATACGTGTGCATGTGTCTTTATAGCAGCATGACTTATAATCCTTTGGGTATATACCCAGTAATGGGATGGCTGGGTCAAATGGTATTTCTTGTTCTAGATCCTTGAGGAATCGCCATACTATTTTCCACAATGGTTGAACTGGTTTACAGTCCCACCAACAGTGTAAAAGTGTTCCTATTTCTCCACATCCTCTCCAGCACCTGTTGTTTCCTGACTTTTTAATGATTGCCATTCTAGCTGGTGTGAGATGGTTATCTCATTGTGGTTTTGATTTGCATTTCTCTGATGGCCAGTGATGATGAGCATTTTTTCATGTGTCTGTTGGCTGTATGAATGTCTTCTTTTGAGAAATGTCTGTTCATATCCTTTGCCCACTTTTTGATGGGGTTGTTTGTTTTTTTCTTGTAAATTTGTTTGAGTTCTTTGTAGGTTCTGGATGTTAGCCCTTGGTCAGATGAGTAGATTGCAAAAATTTTCTCTCATTCTGTAGGTTGCCTGTTCACTCTGATGGTACTTTCTTTTGCTGTGCAGAAGCTCTTTAGTTTAATTAGATCCCATTTGTGAATTTTGGCTTTTGTTGCCGTTGCTTTTGGTGTTTTAGACATGAAGTCCTTGCCCATGCCTATGTCCTGAATGGTATTACCTAGGTTTTCTTCTAGGGTTTTTGTGGTATTAGGTCTAACATTTAAGTCTCTAATCCATCTTGAATTAATTTTCGTATAAGGAGTAAGGAAAGGATCCAGTTTCAGCTTTCTACTTATGGCTAGCCAATTTTCCCAGCACCATTTATTAAATAGGGAATCCTTTCTCCATTTCTTGTTTTTGTCAGGTTTGTCAAAGATCAGATGGCTGTAGATGTGTGGTATTATTTCTGAGGGCTCTGTTTTGTTCCATGGGTCTATATTTCTGTTTTGGTACCAGTACCGTGCTGTTTTGGTTACTGCAGCCTTGTAGTATAGTTTGAAGTCAGGTAGCGTGATGCCTCCAGCTTTGTTCTTTTCACTTAGGATTGCCTTGGCAATGTGGGCTCTTTTTTGGTTCCATATGAATTTTAAAGCAGTTTTTTTCCAATTCTGTGAAGAAAGTCGTTGGTAGCTTAATGGGGATGGCATTGAATCTATAAATTACCTTGGGCAATATGGCCATTTCCACAATATTGATTCTTCCTATCCATGAGCATGGTATGTTCTTCCATTTGTTTGTGTCCTCTTTTATTTCACTGAGCAGTGGTTTGTAGTTCTCCTTGAAGAGGTCCTTGACATCCCTTGTAAGTTGGATTCCTAGGTATTGTATTCTCTTTGAAGCTATTGTGAATGGGAGTTCATTCATGATTTGGCTCTCTGTTTGTCTGTTACTGGTGTATAAGAATGCTTGTGATTTTTGCACATTGATTTTGTATCCTGAGACTTTGCTGAAGTTGCTTATCAGCTTAAGGAGATTTTGGGCTGAGACAATGGGGTTTTCTAAATAAACCATCATGTCGTCTGCAAACAGGGACAATTTGATTTCTTCTTTTCCTAATGAATACCCTTGATTTCTTTCTCTTGCCTGATTGCCCTAGCCAGAACTTCCAACACTATGTTGAATAGGAGTGGTGAGAGAGGGCATCCCTGTCTTGTGCCAGTTTTCAAAGGGAATGCTTCCAGTTTTTGCCCATTCAGTATGATATTGGCTGTGGGTTTGTCATCAATAGCTCTTATTATTTTGAGATACATTCCATCAGCACCCAATTTATTGAGAGTTTTTAGCATGAAGGGCTGTTGAATTTTGTCAAAGGCCTTTTCTGCATCTATTGAGATAATCATGTGGTTCTTGTCTTTGGTTCTGTTTATATGCTGGATTACATTTATTTATTTACGTGTGTTGAACCAGCCTTGCATCCCAGGGATGAAGCCCACTTGATCATGGTGGATAAGCTTTTTGATGTGCTGCTGGATTTGGTTTGCCAGTATTTTATTGAGGATTTTTGCATCAATGTTCATCAGGAATATTCATCTAAAATTCTTTTTTTGTTGTGTCTCTGCCAGGCTTTGGTATCAGGATAATGTTGGCCTCGTGAAATGAGTTAGGGAGGATTCCCTCTTTTTCTATTGATTGGAATAGTTTCAGAAGAAATGGTACCAGCTCCTCCTTGTACCTCTGGTAGAATTCAACTGTGAATCCATCTGGTCCTGGACTTTTTTTGGTTGGTAGGCTATTAATTATTGCCTGAATTTCAGAGCCTACTATTGGTCTATTCGGGGATTCAACTTCTTCCTGGTTTAATCTTGGGAGAGTGTAAATGTCCAGGAAATTATCCATTTCTTCTAGGTTTTCTAGTTTATTTGCATAGAGGTGTTTATAGTATTCTGTGATGGTAGTTTGTATTTCTGTGGGGTCGGTGGTGATATCCCCTTTATCATTTTGTATTGCGTCTATTTGATTCTTCTCTCTCTTCTTCTTTATTAGTCTTCCTAGCAGTCTATCAATTTTGTTGATCTTTTCAAAAAAACAGCTCCTGGATTCACTGACTTTTTGGAGGGTTTTTTGTGTCTGTATCTCCTTCAGTTCTGTTCTGATCTTAGTTATTTCTTGCCTTCTGCTAGCTTTTGAATGTGTTTGCTCTTGCTTCTCTAGTTCTTTTAATTGTGATGTTAGGGTGTCAATTTTAGATCTCTCCTGCTTTGTCTTGTGGGCATTCAGTGCTATAAATTTCTCTCTACACACTGCTTTAAATGTGTCCCAGAGATTCTGGTATGTTGTATCTTTGTTCTCATTGGTTTCAAAGAACATCTTTATTTCTGCCTTCATTTCGTTATGTACCCAGTAGTCATTCAGGAGCAGATCGTTCAGTTTCCATGTAGTTGAGTGGTTTTGATTGAGTTTTCTTAGTCCTGAGTTCTAGTTTGATTGTACTGTGGTCTGAGAGATAGTTTGTTATAATTTCTGTTCTTTTACATTTACTGAGAAGTGCTTTACTTCCAACTATGTGGTCAATTTTGGAATAAGTGTGATGTGGTGCTGAGAAGAATGTATATTCTGTTGATTTGGGGTGGAGAGTTCTGTAGATGTCTCTTAGGTCCGCTTGGTGCAGAATTGAGTTCAATTCCTGGATATCTTTGTTAACTTTCTGTCTCGTTGATCTGTCTAATGTTGACAGTGGGGTGTTGAAGTCTCCCATTATTATTTTATGGGAGTCTAATTCTCTTTGTAAGTCTCTAAGGACTTGCTTTATGAATCTGGGTGCTCCTGTACTGGGTGCATATATATTTAGGATCGTTAGCTCTTCCTGTTGAATTAATCCCTTTACCTTTATGTAATGGCCTTCTTTGTGTCTTTTGATCTTTGATGGTTTAAAGTGTGTTTTATCAGAGACTAGGATTGCAACCACTGCTTTTTTTTTGCTTTCCATTTGCTTGGTAGATCTTCCTCCATCCCTTTACCATCCCTTTATTTTGAGCCTATGTGTGTCTCTGCATGTGAGATGGATCTCCTGAATACAGCAAACTGATGGGTCTTGACTCTTTATCCAATTTGCCAGTCTGTATCTAATTTATCAATTTTTTAAAGACCGGGTATTTTGGGATCCTCAGAAATCTTGCCTACGCCCTAGCTGCAAAATCTTCTCTTACATTTTCTCCTAGAGCCTTTATAATTTTAGCTTGTATGTTTAGATCTATCATTCATCTGAAATTAGGTTTTGTATATTGTGTGAGGTAATGGTCAAGGATCTCTCTTTTTCCCCCCGTTTGGATACTTAGCTTTTCCTTACCCTTTTGTTGAAAAGGATTTTTTTCTGAAGAATTCCTTGTTGAAATTCATTTGACCATGTAATTGTGGGTCTGTTTCTGGACTCTGGCATTAGAAATATCTGCATGAACTCTTTTTTCTTAAAGAGATAGATACTTCCTATCTCTGTTTACTGAATCAGTGACTCAGTAGCAATGAACACCCCGAGTGCTCAGACCATGGTCTCTAAGTACAAATTATCATTGAACGAAACCAGGGCTCCTTGTAGAAGCATCTAATGCCCAGTCAGAGGCAGGAATTCTATAATATGAACTCAGAGCACATTATTATAGCAGAAGCAAGGATACTTTCAAAGAGCTTTTCATGGCCAAAGGTAGAACATATTGAGCATACAAATGAATAGTGACTGAAATCAATTAAAACCCATAATATATATTATTTAAAAATTCAGTATATTCACAATGATGCTGCAAAATGAATGCATTAGTAACTTTTTGTAGTTTCTGTCTTTCTCTACCTTTCCCACTTCACACCTTGTTTATCTTTTGTAATTGCTAACACTCCAAAATCATTGTTCTGAAAGTGGCAAATGACAGGAAAGAGTAAACATTTATCTTGCCTTTCCTTTTCAAAATAAGAACCCTTGAATCCATGGATCAGTTTTAGCATCACTAAGACAAATGGTGTATCTTTCTGAATAAGATGCAACAGGAAATCCAGAGAACCCAGCCCCAGGTATTATTGCCATAGGAATTGAACCTGAATTAAATCAAGTCTCTAGGTGCAATTACCAATTTACAGGACATGTAGGGATATAGGAACAATTCAATGAGAAAATCTACAAGAAAACTGTTCTAATTTATCTGACAAATAAGTGGCATAAAAAATTGTAAGTAGAGGAAGGATTTTTAGACATTAAAGGAGACTTAAGGTCCATGACCAAATGGAATTTGCGGAGCTGCTTTGCATCCTGATTCATAGAAACTAATTGTAAAAGATAGTTTGGAGACAGTTGAGGAGTATATTAAAAATACATTACTTTTTAAAAGTGGCAATGGTATTATAGTTAAAAACAAGTCTTTATCTGTTATAGTATACAGAAGCATTTACAGGAGAAATAAGATTTTTTCTGGTATTTGCTTTAAAATGCTTTTGAAAAGACAGATAAAATAGACACAATATTGATATTGTTGAAAAGGGTGATGAAGGTTCATTTTGCTGAACTGTCTCATGACTTTGTTTTCATAATAAAAAATTTAAACATGAAAAACATGCATTTTGACCCTGAAGTGAAAGTTCTGGCTATGAAGAACACTGAAAATATGCCTGAGATCAGCTTCTTAAAATCATATTAATGGGTTTTGCTGGCGTTATCACTGTTGTGAAGAAATATTTTTATCTCATACTTCATTTCTAATCTTATCTGAGAACCTTCCCTTGGGAGCTGATGACTTCAGTGTGTAAAATCAGAGCTTGGCATTTGTTTCCTGTTTTTTACACAGTAGACTGGAAATACTTTCTGTCCCAGCAGGCATTTGATTGCATTCATTCTTTGCACTCCTTCCTTGAAGACTGAATGAAGATCAAGAAGAACATTGATGCCCACTTGCTGTTTACTCTGAAGTAAGCAGTATGTAGATGGGTGCTCTGGGGCCCACCTCTGCCTCCTAAAGAACCGTATCCTTCTTTGTGGCTCACAGAGCTGGACTCCACCAGCACTCACCCCTTTTACCTTTGACTGTCTATGTGACATGTCACAAAGTCATCAGGAACTCCCAAATGAAAAACCTGTTCTCTTGCAGTGTATATTTACCAAATACTGTGTTTTCAAGCCCTGCTAGTCTGTCTACAGCTCACAGATGCCAAGTGCTGATTCCTAGCCTGTACATGGATGATGCATTGTAACTCTAAGGGGAATGTCTGCTGGTGCAGTGCACATGCTGTAATAATTGCTTTTCTGCAGTATGTATCATTGATGGTATGGGTTATCAGACCTTGTCATTTGATAAGCAAATTTTGACAATAATTCATTCTACTTTCAAGTGTGTTTATTTTCAGCCTTGAAACTCAGTTTTGTTTTTGTTTTTATAAGTGTCTTAGCAGTCGTGTGAGACTTATACCTTTTTTTTTTTTTTTGCCACAGGAGGTATAACTTTGAATGATGTGTCTATCATTCTATGTCACTGCCTTTAGTGACAAAATTAGTTCACTTTTGTAATCTGATAATTTTGTGATAATTTTGCATTTGTCAGGAAGACTGTATTGTTTTGCTGGAAGTGACAAGGTGCACTGTATGGAAGAGACGCCAAAACTTATATGGCTATGCTTAGTTGAGTTTCCATTCAGTTGATCATCTGGATTAGGGACAAGTAGATTGCAGGTCCAATAAAATATAGCTTTTAATACACATCAAACTTCCTTGCCATGCTTTTCCCCCATCTGTGTGTGTAAAATATTTATCTTAGAATGTTCACTTTTTTTTTTAAGAACATCTGAATTTATGCTCTACTAGTCCCAAATTTCTCATTCATCATTTAGGTTTATAACATTATTTCATGTTGTAATTTCACTTTTGTTGTATTTCATTTTTGTGAATTCAAAGGGTAACACTATATAATAGAATAAAACTGTCAATTTAAATGTAAACAATAACACCCCAAAATGTGAAAATGTATTTATTATAACAGACTGTATCAAACTAAACATCAGTAAAGAGCAACCACACTGTTAATATGAGGTTTGCAGAGACAAAGGGATGGCGCCTGGTAATTTCTAAATTTCAAATTTCTTATAATTAATCTTACATTTTTGGAATGCATTATTGAAACCACCCAGTTGCTAGACAGACCAGACCACTGGGTCCACTGTGGCCCTTGATCATGCACTAAAGAAAACTGCCTTCAAACAAGAATCTGGGGACAGTTGCTTTCCTTCAGTGTCAGGGAGTCCTCAGACTCTGTGAAGCCTGCCTATGTAGGATGGTGTTTCTCAAGCTGTGGATTGGAACCTTTGCATCAAAATCACTTGGGGAACTTCTTTAACAAGTATTTTCCTAAGCCCCATCCCTGACTCCTTAGCAGACTCTCTGGGAGTGAGGCCTGGAAACCTGCATTTTAAACAACTTTCCTTAGTGAATCTGATAAGAGTACAGTTTAAGTATTGCGTAGGGTTTATGCAACATCGAGCCAGAATGCCTCTCTTTTTGGTTCATATGACACATTTGTGTACTTAATGATGAGGTTTTTTTCTTTTCCTTTTTTGCCCTCAGGACTTGTCAGTCACATCTGTAACCTGCTCACTGAAACTGCCACACTATGCTTGGATGTGGACAATAAAAACAACAATGAAATGGCAGCTGCACTGCTCTTTTCCCTGCTTGATATTTTGCACAGTATGCTGACCTATACCTCCGGTATTGTACGGCTGGCTTTGCAGGTAGAGGATCTGTTTTCCTGTGTCTTGAGCAGCCCTACTCCATTTCATGCTTCCCTTTCATTCTCTTCTTTCTTATCTCCCTCTATTGTGTCTTTACTTATTTAAAAGAACGTGTCATTCTATAGGGAGTGTCTTCCGAAGAGTCATCTTTGGGTGACCAATGTCAAGAACAGAGAATTTGATCAAAATCTTCAGGGAAAGAAGGAGAGGCCTACTACTAAGCAAAGACTTAGCAAGCATTAGCTGGGAAACCACTCCTGACCAAGGAGAGCATTTGCCTTAGGCACAATCCTATTTTGGCCAAGTAGTTTGCAGCCTTTCATGTACTGAGGTGGCTCTCCAGTTCCCCCTTAGCAGGATAGGTCAGCTTTCTAGGAATAATGGATTGAGGGTTTGTGTACATACACATGCATATGTGTGTTTGTAGACACATATACATACATATATAACTCATAAGCTCAACTTGCTTTCCCTTATGGCTGATACCATGGACTTGTGAGATGGTTTTGAGGAATAGAGGTGTATTCAGTGGCTATGGAAAAAGCCAATTAGCCATAAACTGTAACCTGTGTTTACTTAGCATCATACTGTAAGGCAGGAAGGAGATGTGGTTTTATAGAGTACTTTCCTATGCCTGTTTTATTTAATGCTCTAACCAATGGAGTCAGCTGATATTTAGATCAAGTGGCAGGGCCAATGTGAATTTATTGTTATATTTAAAATCCTGATACAATTGCAAAAGATGTATATCAAATGGTAGCATCCAAGCTTGGATAGACGCAGAAGCTAAAGTTGAAACCAAACTGTTTTGATACCTTGCCAAAGTCACAGTAGCAGAGCCAAGGATGAATCCCTAGACCCCAGGATAGCCTCTGTTATTCATCATTATGATAAATGGTATCTTTTATCCACAGTTAAGCTGGTCAAGTATTTAGCTTGTCTAATGTGATTTAATAAATCCAAGATCCCCTCAACAAATATTACTAGTTACTAAGTATTTAACCCAAACTGTAAAGCCAGTAGATTAATTAAAAAGCCATGGCCTTTGAATTACCTAGCTGCTTTTATTAGCTCATTTATAAGAATTCCAGATTAACAGTAAATAATTGTTATATACTTAAATAATCCCTAATTGTGTATTTCTCCTATTTTTTTCCTCTCTGTTCTAGTAAGTTTCTCTTCAGAGAATATGGTTTCTTATTTCAGTTTCCATAGTGGTAGTTTTTTGTAATTCTTGGAGATGTAGTTGATAGTTACTCTTACAGGATACTTTGATGATAATCTGTAAAAGATTTTCTTGTAAATTATAGATGAAAAAAAAAGGATCAGAAGTTAAAAATCTTCAGAACAATAGAAATTCTGTTTTTTACTATAAGTGATTAGGTAGATATTCAGGGATGTTTTAAAAGGAAACTCCTTAATACAAAATATTTTTGAATTTTCTATTTCCAACTTGCTAGTTTCCCAGTAGATCACTGCTTTTTATTGTTTTCATAGTCTTCAACACCACTGTACATTTTACTGCTATCATTTTTCTAAATCATCTCTCATAATATCTGCCATGTATTGCTTTTGGCCTTGACCACTGACTTTGATCTCCATGACACCTGGTGTCAATATGAAGGAGGAGTCGTCCTTGAGGCTGAATTAGGTGAAAGAGTTGAGAAAAGAAATGGAATGTGAATCAAAGACATATCTGCCTTGAAACACTGAGCCATAAGTACTTTCCAAAACCCTAAGTCACCCCTTCCATTTATAGACATACTTCTCACACTGGAGATTCTTCTGCACTTGAAACCTATGTCTACTTCTAATAGGAGCTTCTTTAAAGTAGAAGAATTGAGAGAGGCCCATGTTTAAAATTATAATGATGCTTAGATTCACAAAAGCATTTTTCCAGGGAGGAGAGTGGTATGATGCAAGTATGTGTATTGGGGAGCAAAGGCAGGCATGTGTCAGAATCTCCATCAGAAGTTCAGTCCCTACCCACTACCTTCCCCGTGATTTAGAACTGGTCCCTGTTCACCTCTGAATGTTATGTGTGAAAGATTATAGAGACAGAGACAAAGTGCCTGAGACTCACTGGTGTGGTGGGGACATGTGGGTCATGCAGGTTGGAATGCCTTAGATTCAAATCCCAGACATACCACCACCTGTATGACCTCGGGCAAGTTACTGCACCTGAGTATCAGGTTCCTCATCTGGAAGGTAGGTGTGATCACCACTCTGCTGGGTGGTTGTGAGACTTCAATGGGAGAATAAAATATATATAATTATATATAGATGTAAAGTGGCATACATATACCTGGCCCAGTGAAGGTGACCAATAAGTGGTTACTGTATCATGAACAGCAACAAGAAGAAAGGTTCTTCCTTTCTTGTTTACAGGGGGCCTCCTGTGGGCCATGACTTTCTCATTTCTACGTCCTGGTGCATGGAAGAGCACTCAGTTCATATTTACTGACTTTAACTCCTAGCAGGCTTATGAGTTATTTTGTACTTATGAGCCTAGCATAGGGCTAGGCACCTGTACTTTCAGCAGGAATCTAGGGAGAAAGGATGTTAGCTCTCAGGAAGCTTACAGGTTAATAGAGAAGACTGTCAACATACAAATAATGAAGCAAGTCTTCATCTTATTGCATGTGTGAAAATGCAGCCATTGAAAGGTATTACATGCTGCAGAATGAATAATGAGGCAGGGGATGAAACCCAATTTTGAGATTAGGGAGGGCTTTTCTAGGGAAGACAAATATTTATTATTCTAATTCAGGTCACCTGACTTTCCATTCTGGGCCTTGTTGATCCTTTCTGAGGTGGTTTGGGGAAGCTTTTTACATCACCCTCCTGATAGTAGGACCATTAAACTGCTGTTGATTTGCAGATACATCAGTATTGTTGAAAGACCGTAACGTGGCTACTGAGTCTTTCTTAGTCTCACATACACATAAAGGCTATCCGTGATTGGGGGCTATTTTGGGGGGCTGTCTATTTTTAGCATCTCTTATAATTATCCAATCTGATTCCTTCATGGCCTTCCCCTTGTTGGCCTTCACCATGAGCTACCCTCTGCCTGGTTGTTGAATGCGGTTGAGATTTTTCTGTCATAGCCCATAGTCCTGATAGTTTCTCCCTTCCTTTGAAAACTTCAGTGACACCTCATTATCTATAACTTTCCAACTCCTTGCCAAGACATTCAAAGGCTTATACAATCGAGCCCCAGGGTACCTTCCCAGCCCATCTGCCTGACCTCCATGCTGCCCATACCCCAACCAGACAGTTCGTTGCACTGCCATCTTGTAAATGGATGCTGTGCTTTGTCACTCCTGTGCCTTTCCTCATGAAATTTCCACATGTGAAATATCTGCACTCCATATGACTCCTAGTAGACCCCGTCCCCACCATCCGAGTGATGAAGTCAGTTGTGACATTATCCTACTTCCCTCCTTCACCCAAACTTTATTTCTACCTCTATTATAGCAGTTTTCGTATTCTGCCTTAGCACAGTTATTTGGAACTTGTCATCTTTGTAGTTAAACCATGAGATCCTAGAGAATAGGGATTGAATCATATTCATCTTTGCATTGCGGACGTGCAACGTGATGGTATTTGGGGAGCACAGTAAGTGTTGAATTGAATTGATTGGAGCCACACCATTGACAGTTATGCTCCACTGTGTGCTAAAACCTGCTGGAGATATAAAGACAGGAACTGGGTTGGGCATGGTGACTCATGCTTATAATTCCAGCCCTTTGGGAGAGGCCCGGGTGGGCAGATCACATGAGGTCAGGAGTTCAAGACTAGCCCAGCCAACATGGTGAAACCTCGTCTCTACTAAAAATAAAAAAATAAAAAAATAAATTAGCCAGGCGTGGTGGCACACACCTGTAGTCCTAGCTACTCGGGAGACTGAAGCAGGAGAATCACTTGATGAACCTGGGAGGCGGAGATTTCAGTGAACTGAGATCATGCCACTGCACTCCAGCCTGGGTGACAGAGCAAGACTCCATCTCAAAAAATAAAAATAAAGGCTGGGCGTGATGGCTGACACCTGTAATCCCAGCACTGTGGGAGTCTGAGGCAGGCGGATCATGAGGTCCGAAGTTTGAGAACAGCCTGGCCAACATGGTGAAACCCCATCTCTACTAAAAATGCAAACATTAGCCCGGTGTGCTGGTGGGGACCTGTAATCCCAGCTATGTGGGAGACTGAGGCATGAGAATTGCTTGAACCCAGGGGGCAGAGGTTGCAGTAAGCCGAGATCGTGCCACTGCACTCCAGCCTGGACGACAGAGCAGGACTCCATCTCAAAAAAATAAATAAAATAAGACAGGAACTACTTGAGGAATTAACTGTCTCTTGTTCTTTATAGATGCCTTACCTCTGTGTATATTTAGCAGACCTCTATTGATTATCTACTTCTGTGTGCTAGATCCGTGTAGCAATGCTAGATGTAAGAGAATTGTATTATACATGGCCTTTTTTTTTTTTGATGCTGGGAAGCTGTCTTCTGTTATCTCATTTTAGGTAATGCTGTATTGCTATTTAATGTTAAATATGACTCAGAAATTGACAGGCCACCCGCCTTGGCCTCCCAAAGTGCTGGAATTGCAAGCATGAGCCACCACACCCAGCCCAGTTCCTGTCTTATATCTCCAGCAGGTTTTAGCACACAGTGGAGCGTAACTGTCAGTGGTGTGGCTCGGATCAATTTGACACTCACTGTGCTCCCCAAACACCGTCATGTCGCACATTCGCGATGCAAAGGTGAATATGATTCAGTCCCCACCCTCTAGGATCTCACAGTTTAACTAAAAGGATGACAAGTTTCAAAGGAATGTCCACTTTTTCAGTTTGATACGTTTAAGGCTACTAAATGTATACTTCTACCTAAAGTTCTTCTTTGAAGTCAATATTCATATACCTAGCAGCTTGCTCAATATGACCACTAGAATTCCCCATAGACCAAAGCCAAACTCAAGATCTACCCCCCAAATCCATTTCCCTGCCAGCAAGCGCTGCCCCACTCACCCTGCCATGCAAACCAGAAACCTGGGAGGCATTCTTGAAATTTCCCTCTTTTTTATATCCCACATCTAATCTGTCACCAAATCATGTAGATTTTACCATACATATCCAACTCATCCAATTGCCTCTCTCCAACCCTGTTGCTACCACCCTCACCCAGGCTAGCTTCCTCTCTTGCCTAGGCTATAACAGCTAGGGGATTGCTAGGAGTGGGGTAAGTTCACACACAGCAATGACAAAAGGGAGTGAGTTCTGGAAAGGGGTCAGTGGGACCAGAGGCAAAATCAGAGGACCTGGATGGAACAGACAGTCATGATGTGGTGACAGGGACACCGGCCCTGTACAGGATGCACACAAAGGGTGGGAAATCCAGGCGTTGGGAGGCCGACATGAGGGAGTGTGATGTTGTGGAATTGGAGAGAGGCTGAGAGACAAGACGGGCCTAGGCCTTTGCATTTGATTCTGGGGGCTTCAGTGTTTATGGCTGCATCCAGGCAGATGTCCTTTTGTTGCACAGAGCTTCCTTTGTGGGCCAGTACTCTTGTGGGGAGAGTGGAATTTCTAATGTCTTTCTTTTGTGCCACCTCTCTGTTGTGCAAAGCTGTAGCATTCTCTTTCTTCTGGAACTCTTGGCAACTTTGCAAGGAGGTGGCCACATGAGTACCGGTAGGCTGGATCGATGTTTCTTGGCGACTATGACGTATGACTATGTAGATCTTGGAGGATCTGGAGGACTGGGACGTCCTGGTGGAAAAAGTCCCACAGTGTTTCTTGTGTTGTGGCCCCATTTCCTTGCTTATATGGGTTTGGAAAGGAGGCACCAGACCCCTCACTGCTGCCTCATTGCTGATTTGCAAGACTGCCTTATCTCTCCCAGGAGGAAATCAATGTGCTCTAAGGGGTAATGTGGTGATATTCCATGTCAGATAATGTTTCAGAGGGCAAGGGATCAACGGCCGAGATTTGGAAAGGTTCGGGCCTCTTGAATAGTGCTGCACATTTGTTTCCTGAAAGGAAATTCTCCGCTTCTGATAAAGTCAGTCAGGGAAGTGAGAGGCAAGCTCCAAGCTAATGATGACCCTTGTTCTCCTCACCTGTTGAGATGTGCAGGTTATTAAAAGACAGGTGTCTGATGTGCAGGTTGTTAAAAGACAGGTGTCCGATTTTCAGTCAAGTTCTTCTGAACCAAAGAAAACAGGCAACTGAAATTCTGTCCATAGGCCAGAAGTGCAGAAGGAAACAAGGCATTTATGAGAAGGGCCCTGGAGTCCAGGTGAATGACTCAAGGCAGGGCAGCCTCTGGCCTGCTCTGTAGGCTCTGGCAAAGGTCATTATTGAAAAGTGGTTTTGTTTCTTCTGAGTAAAAGTGAAAACAGAGAGGAAGAGTGTATACGTATTATAGCAAATGCAAAAAATAATCCGTACCATTTTTCAATATAAAATTATTCATCTCTGTGATAGAAGTCTCCTTTGGAACTAGACAATTCTATAAAACCCCTGGGAGAAGACACACAATGTAAAAACCACTCACTCGTTTATTTTCATTGCCATTTAAGTCTACACATTCACAGGAATGTAGACCTGTATTTGAAGCCTATTCATGCAGTGATATGTTGGACAAATATTCTAGATGTTATTTGAGCATATGTATGCAATATAGAGAAGGAAAGCACAGCAGAATGCACTTGGTATGTATCATAATGTTCATAAACATGCTCAGAGGAGATTAGCATTTGTGACTTGGAGTCAGCCTGGGTTTGGTCCTCTGGCTTTGTCATCCATTGTCTGTGAGATGTTAGACAAACGACCCAGCTTCTCTAAAGTTCAGTTTTCTTCAGCACCTGGTCTCAGGATGGTTAAGATAAAGCACTTTTGGCTGCGCTCGGTGGTTCACATCTGTAATGCCAGCATTTTGGGAGGCTGTGATGGGTGGATCATGTAAAGTCAGGAGTTAGAGACCAGCCTGGCCAACATGGCAAAACCCCGTCTCTACTAAAAATACAAAAACTAGCGAGGCATGGTAGAAAGAGCCTGTAATCTTAGCTACTTGGGAGGCTGAGTCAGGAGAATCGCTTGAACCCAGGAGGCAGGGGTTGCAGTGAGCTGAGACCCTGCCACTGCACTGCAGCCTGGGTGACAGAGCGAGACTCCATCTAAAAAAAAAAAAAAAAAAAGATTAAGTCCTTCCCCACTGCAATGTATGGGACATCACCATTATTCCTCGAGCAGCAGCAACCATTGTAATTGCTTTATCTATGTGCTGTACAGAGGTCAGCCTCTGTAGCCTGAGCTGGTGGCAGTGGCAATAGCTACACTCCTTGTGTCATAACAAAGCATAGTATCTCTTCTGGGGCCTCCATCTATTCCATCCTTGGGAACCGAGGTAGAATGCTTCCCCAGCCCCTTGTGTCTGCCAGACAGAGTGGTCCTGTTTCCTTTAGCCAAGCTGACTAATCACCGAGACTGTCTTTCATTTCTCTTCTCCCTGTTCCAGGCCCAGAAGTCTGGCTCAGGAGAGGACACTCAGGCTGCAGAAGACCTGCTGCTGCTCGGCAAACCTTTGACAGACCTGATTAGCCTGCTCATTCCGCTGGTAAGAGCTCACCTGTATGTCTTTTGGAGCATTACTGAAGTTGAAGTAATTGTATTTGAATTTCATGATCCCTTGAGTTTCTGTGTTATTTTCATTCCCTTCAAAACTAGAGCCAAAAGAACTTTCAGAAGATTATTTGGCCTGGAAAACTAAATCTCTACTTTATTTTAAAACCAGGTGGCTTATTTATTTAAATAGATGTTTAGGTAAGGCAAAATCTCAAAAAACTGAAATCTAATTACTTTCTTAATGAATGTGAGGTAAAAAATTCAACAAATGAATTCTAAGAAGAAAGAAGAAATTGCTATGGGAATCAATTTCTTTTCAAAAAGATATTTTAGAGTTTGACTTGGCATGCAGGACTCCCCGAGAAATGCAAAAGCACAGACACAGACCTAGGGCACACCCCCTCAATCTCAATAGAAATGGAATGAAATAAGCAAAATTAAATAAAAACAGGTAAGACTATACAAGACCATTGAATATACAAAAAGAGCTCGACAGAAATTCAGAGTTTGGACGTATTAAACAGTTTTAGCCTAGCACTTTGGGAAACCGAGGTGAGTGAATCATTTGAGTCGGTCCAGCCTGGCCAATATGGTGAAACCCCGTCTCTACTAAAAATAAAAAAAAATTAGTCCGGCGTGGTGGTGCACACCTGTAATTCCAGCTACTCGGGAGACTGAGACAGGAGAATCACTTGAAACTGGGAGGCAGAGGTTGCAGTGAGCCAAAATGATGCCACTTCACTCCAGCCTGGGTGAAAAAGCAAGACTCCATCTCAAAAAATAAAAAAATTTAAAGAACTGTTTTAAACATATAATTTCACTGCCTACAAAACTTCCCAGTCTTTTAAAATCAAATTATTGTTCCTAATTAATTTTAACTTTATATTTTTGCCAATTCTATCATCTTTAAAAATTTTTTTTCATTTTTTTTTTTGAGACAAAGTCTCGCTCTCTTGCCCAGGCTGGAGTGAGGTGACATGATCTCAGCTCACTGCAACCTCCACCTACCAGGTTCAAGCAATTCTCCTGCCTCAGTCTCCCAAGCAGCTGGGATTACAGGCACCCACCACCATGCCTGGCTAATTTTTGTATTTTTAGTAGAGACAGGGTTTCACCATGTTGTCCAGGCCGGTCTCAAATTCCTGATTTCAAGTGATCTGCCCGCCTCGGTCTCCCAAAGTGCTGGGACTACAGGTGTGAGCCACCACGCCCAGCCTAATTTTATCATCTTTCTAGTTAAGAACATCTAGTTGCCCTTTCTTAAATGGAATTTTTCTATGATATCCATGTTCCATGGAATTATAAGTTAGAAACTACATGGAAGATGAAATATGAGAAATAAAGTGGAGTGAACAATAACAGTAATGATGCAAGACAGTATTGCATGCAGAGTTCATGGGCATGGGCTCAGCTTAGCTCTGCCACTTACCAGCTATGTGACTTTGGACAAATATTAAGTAATAATATTGCTTAATTTTTTTTTTTTTTTTTTTTTTTTTTTTTTTTTTTTTTTTTTTTTTTTGAGACGGAGTCTTGCTCTGTCACCCAGGCTGGAGTGCAGTGGCCGGATCTCAGCTCACTGCAAGCTCCTCCTCTCGGGTTCACGCCATTCTCCTGCCTCAGCCTCCCGAGTAGCTGGGACTACAGGCACCTGCCACTTCGCCCGGCTAGTTTTTTGTATTTTTTAGTAGAGACGGGGTTTCACCGTTTTAGCCAGGATGGTCTCGATCTCCTGACCTCATGATCCGCCCGTCTCGGCCTCCCAAAGTGCTGGGATTACAGGCTTGAGCCACCGCGCCCGGCCATTGCTTAATTTATTGATGCCACAGTTTCTTCATCTATAAAATGAAGTTAGTAATGCTAATGAGATCATGAAATTATTTTGAGGATTAAATGAACAGTACCTGGCATATAGTATATGCTCAACAAATGTAGCTCTATAAAAATTGATACAGGCCAGGTGTGATGGCTTATGCCTGCAATCTTGGCACTTTGGGAAGTCGAGATGGGAGAATCAACTGGGTCCTGGTATTTGAGACTAGCCTAGGCAACATAGCAGGACTCCGTCTCTATAAAAATGTTTAAAATTTGGCCAGGTGTGGTGGTGCACACCTGTAGTTCTAGCTACTTGGGAGGCTGAGGCTTGAGGATTGCTTGAGCCCAGGAGTGTTAGGCCACAGCCAGCAATGATGACGCCACTGCACTGTAGCCTGGGCAAAAGAGTGAAACAGTGAGACCCTGTCTCAAAAAAAAATTAAATTAAATTAAATTAAATTTAATTTAAAAAAATTTAAAAAATACACAATTTCACCACTGTTAACCAGTGTTGACAATGAGCTAGATTCTATTAGTGCTTTACCTTTGATCTTATTTAGCCCTTCTTTCCTTATGACATAGGCCCATCCTTACCTTCCAAATAAGTACCCCAAAGGTTAGAAAGGATAAAAATACAAGAGAGCTCAGTGTCTGAACTCAATGTCTACAATTTCCCTACCACCATTCTCCTTGGCCTCTGGATTAACTGCAAACACGCTAAACTCTTAACTTTATTCCATATTCGGGAATAGTCTCACTGAAATACAATGTTTTGATTCAAAAGCCATTCTGTTTTGGCTGTTTTTAAGTTTTGGAGGTCTTCATGAATGGAAGATATTCCTAGCTCAAACATGGAGTCATTTCCAGATGCATTTTTCATAGCTTAAGATGCTCTGAATGGAGGCTACTTTTTGCCTTTTTATCCCAAGGATGATGGCCTTTTTGTCCATTTGTGACAAACACATAAATGGACAAAAATGCTTGTAGACTTCACAAAGCATTTTTGTTTAGGAAGCACAAAATATTTTACACTTCTATTTTATGTAGTTATATCTAATTAGCAGAGTTAATTAGGAAATAGAAATGATTATGTCTTCAAAATACGAGGAACACCAACACAGAATGGCTCTGATGAACCTGGGTTTGCTTATATTCCTTGTAACAGCTGCCCTGATGACACTGTTTAATTGCTGGGTTTGAGTGATTGGATTTAACTCTCAGTAGAAAGAGAGTAGATACTCCCATCTGCTCTCCTGGAGGAATCTGCTTCTTTCAGAATTGTTTGTTGAACAGGTGTCTATTCCAGATAATCTAACAACCCAAATACTGTAGGCCATAATGAAGAATCCCTGGATGGAGCAGTAGTTGAAACTTGAAATGCAGACTTAATTATCTACCCTGGAGTGGCCTAGGTGCTGCCTGGGGAGCTTTCTGGAGGTTCTGAAGTAGATGAAGAGCAGAGAACCCGGAACTTGGAACAGATAGGTGGCTCTCTGTAGGCCACAGAGGTCTGTTAAATAGGGCAGTATGTGTCTACCAAGTTCAAAATCAGAAGGTTCCCCAGAAGGCTGACTTTCGGAATTCCAGTAATCAGGGAGGAAGGTGAGTATAGAACATAAAATGTGAAGGTTTTTGTTGGTATTTGAGGATTTTGCATTTAAATATTTATTAGCATGCTTTATGTATTCTTCTCTCACTATTCTTCTTCTGTTTTTTATAAAATTTAAACACAAGAGGGTACCACCTTGGGCTCTATGTTTAGGCTGAGACACCTTCCCTTTTTATTTTTAATTCCTTGGTATTACATTGAATCACATAAAATTGCCAATATCCGACCATTTGGGGCCTACAAAAGTAGCAGTTTCATTTGGTTCAACCTTATATTAGGAATATGACAATTTATTGGTCTGTACTACCAATAGTTCCTGAAATTCGTATAGCACTTTTTTTGTACATGGTACTATCTAATTACTTGAATTGGAATATTATACGATTCTGGCCAGAGGTTGCCAGGAGCTGTGGATTTTGAGTCAGAAATCCAAGAGTGAATGTCTGGCTCTGCTGCTGCCCGGCTGTGTGATCTTGGATGGGGCACTCTTTGTCTCTGAGCCTGAGGATTAAATGAGATGATACCTGGGAGAAATGATCAAGTGTCATTTCTTGAAAATTTCCCCTTTGATCACATATTATATCTGATTTTTAGCCTTATCCTCTGCTTGCTTTGATTTGTTGGAATAGTCTGTTCTGCCCTCATAAAGTGCTCCTTTTGTCTCTCTCCCCCAGCGAACCTCTGATGCTACCCCTCTGCTCAGTTTAGGATTCTTTATAAGATGATTCTTGGAACCTTCTTTATAGACATCCTCCCTTGTGTTTGGATGTTCCTCCCAAAGGCTCCCTCTTGTTCCCTGTTTTTTTCCAGATCGTCCTCTGGTTTCTTACCTTGAATATTTACATATATAAAAACACAGGGTCCAGTTTCCTTGAATACTACCCACTGCTTTGAGGTCTTCCTGCCTTTCTCCTGGAGTTCTACTGGAGCTGCAGCTTTCACTGCCCTGCTTAGAGCCCTGCAGCCCAATGGTGATGCCACCCAGTGTTCAGGGCAGGTGATTACCCAAGGAATAAAATTGTCCTCTGAGAGGTTTTTCCCAGCTCTTTGTGATACTGAACTCCTGTTACTTGTAACTTGATCATAGTTAGGTTCTAGTGTATTGACTAGACGTATGCCTAATGTGTGTGGGCTGCATTGTGTACAATATATACACATTTATCATTGGAACCATTAGGTTTAAAAATGGCCCCTGACAAGAACACTGCCATATGTCTTCTCTGGGCAAGATTAACACACGTTTATAGCTGTGTATAAAGTGAAGAAAAATAGTAATAAGGCTATTGAGGACCTAAACTAGAGCACATACAGACCAAAGATAAATTTTACAGTGGTTGTTAAAAAATGTAATAGGTTACGGAATGAGGTGCTGGAATTGCTTTCCCGTAGGGAAAAATAAACATACTTTCAGTTTTCATCTGACTTGGATAATTTTGGAAGCATTTGGCCTAAAGGCAACAGAATGAACTTGTTAGCTTTTGAGGTTTTTTTCCAGATATGGTCCTATGAAAGTAAACCTACTTATCCTTAAGAGAATATGAAACCTGTCAACCTATAATTTATGACCTGTATTTATAATATACACTGTAGGAGAGCCATAGTGAAATGTTTATATAAGACGGTGATTCTAAGTCTGTTTTGACAATCTGATTATTCTTGATTATCTTACCATAAAAATGCCTAGACTTGCTTATATGCAGCGTTCTGCACGCAGTTCACAATTTCAGGGGGAACTTCAAACCCTCAGTTGGTAACCATAGTATAAGATATGGCTAATATAGGATATAATAAGTTGACTGTGTCTCCTGAAGGAAAGGTAAAGCATGGTTATTGTTTGACCAAAGTGTTTTATTACTGGAAAAAAGAAAATGAGAAGCCAAACTATATATTCTAGATAAGTGTTTAAATTAGATAGTTAATTATGATAAGAAATTATGCTACAGCCTGCTTGTCCCTCAATTAAAATAGATATTTCCAAATTTACAGGAGGTATTATTTTAAAAATATTCTTTATTATATATCAAAGGTGCCAGTATTTAGACTAATTTATATCATTCTGTTTATTTCACCTGAATCATGTGTGCCTTTTTTGGCCACTGAAAAGATGTTCCTCGACAGTCCATTTAGGACCCAGTCCTCACCTGGTATCAGTGTGGTTATGCTAGGTAACTGGGAGACCAAGCTGTCACCTGAACATCTAATGATTCTTATCATGTTTCTGAGATCACTGTGCCAGTTTTAAAAATAGGTAAATTAACATAAAAATAAATTAAAAATAAAACACAATGTAGGAAAAGTCCATTTCTGTTTTCCATTTTTATTACTAAATTTCTTCCTTTCACAAAGTATATGAGCAGATTTTTCTTTTCAAATGGTGGTGGACTTGTACTTGCCTGTTCTCCTTCTCTTTCCTGCTGACCTCACGGTCAGTGGCATGAAATACAGATAATGCTTTATGGTGATTATGGTTTACGGTGATGGAGCCCAGGGGTAGTAGCAGTCTTCTTGCAAGTCAAACCCAAGAGATTGGGGATTTTATTAGTTCTATACTAAGCAGCTCCTCTAAGGAGTCAGTACTCCATTTAAAGGTGATACCCCTTTTTCTGAGTAGCCACCACCCATCTGCCTTCTGGACATTTCCAGTGGATACACCATAAGTACCTCAGATTCAACAGGGTTAAAACAAACTCATAATAAGTACCTCCTCAAAACTGTTCCTACTTTAGAAGGCCAAGGCAGGAGGATCACTTGAGCCCAGGAGTTGAAGACCAGCCTGGGCAACGTAGTGAGACCTGGTCTCTAAAATATTTTTTTAAAATAAAACTTGGGGCCAGGCACGGTGGCTCACAGCTGTAATCCCAGCACTTTGGGAGGTTGAGGTGGGCAGATCATTTGAGGTCAGGAGTTTGAGACCAGTCTGGCCAGTATGGTGAAACCCTGTCTCTACTAAAAATACAAAAATTAACCGGGCATGGTGGCACATGCCTGTAGTCCCAACTACTTGGGAGACTGAGGCAGGAGAATTGCTTGAAACCAGGAGACAGAGGTTGCAGTGAGCCGAAATGGTGCCATTGCACTCCAGCCTGGGTGACAGAGCGAGACTCTGTCTCAAGAAAATAAAATAATAAAAATAAAACTGTTCCTCCTTTTGTGCTTTGTCTGTCAGCACATGAAACTAATTTCCACTCAATTTCTCAAGCCAAGAATGTAGGCATCATTCTTGTCTTTTCCTTCACCATACTGCCCCATCTCATCAAGCTCTGGCAGTTCTGCCACCCAAACACATCACAAGTTACAGACTGCCATTTTCTCCTTATTGCCATGAGCACTATCATGAAGGCCACCACCATCCTTCTGCCCTTACGGGACCACAGGAGCCTTCCACCTGGATTCTCTGCCTGTTCTTGCTCCCTCTACTGTCTTCTCCATTGTACAGGCATAGTGTTCTTTCCAAAATGCAAAACTCATCCTGTCATTCATCGACTTAATAAACTCCAACTTCTGAACAGGCTTACAAAATCATAGATAATTGGACCCTTTCTTATGCTTCTAGCACTTTCTCTAGGTTTTCCTTGTCATATTCTATGTTCTGTGTACCAGCTCTTTTCAGTTCTTTAAACATGCCTTGATTTCCCTTAGCTCATTCTCCTTTCATTTTGCTGACTTTTCCTTGACTTTGAGGTCTTGGCTTCAGTGTCACTTATTTTAGGAAGCTGCTCACACCCATGAAAACTGGGTTAGCTTGCCTCAGACCCCAGCTCCCATAGCATCCCCAGCCTCCTTGTCCTAACACTTCCTGTTACCTGGTACTAAAAACACTTGTTTGTGTCTCTGTCCCTCCCACTAAACTGTAAACCCTAGGAAGGCAGGAGCCATATCTGGTTGTTTCACTTTGGGGCCTGTTACAGAGAAGGGATTTAATTATATTTGTGTAGGAAAGGAAGTAAAGAGCTAGCAAATGTAATATATCTTCTCATTGTAACTGACAACAGACTAAGTCTGATAAGACATAGATTCAAATACAAATTTATTCAGAGAATTTGTCCACAGCACTCTTGCTGTCCTGCCTGGTCTCTAGTAAGAGGAGGTGGTGGTGATGGCTCACCGGCTTGTCTCGCTCGCTTTAAAATTGCATCATTTAGACTTCTCTCTAGAAGTTGCCCTCTTCTTAGCAGGGTTTGCCCTGACATTCATTGGGCAGCCTGTATTTCTGAAGCAACCGAAACCCTATCTTTGATTGACAAGAAAGGATACAAAAGGGCAAATGATTTTAACCAGGGACCCATGTATTTCTGGAAAATTGCTATACTTATAGCCACTGCAATGCATAAAAACCTAGCCCTAGGATCCCGGCAGCATTGGTGAGCACAGAAGCCTCTTGAGCAGTCAAAATAGATGCCACAGCTTCATTACCCTTTTCTAACAGGAAAGTCCCCAGGGCCCTGACATTCAATGTTTAGATTTGTCTAGCTTTAGGGAAGAAAGGCTCTGGAACTGCAGATCAGCTTTCTCCCATTACATTTTATGCCTTTGTCTTGAGTGACTGTCATGTAGCAATATGTTTTTTAATGGCATTTTGTTATTGGCCAAAGCTGCCTGCTCTAGGTTGAGTAGAAAAACATGTATTTATGTGGTGGGATATGAGGCATTCCAGAAAGCAGCTCCTCCAGAAACTCATTCTCACCCATGATGATCCATACTCCAGCATTCTCCTGTCTTCTTTTCAAGCCCTCTTTCAAGAAGTAATGCTTTAATATGAATACATTTCACTGAAAGAACAAGACTAGGGCAATGGGACAGACAGATAGGCAAGAGATGGGAGCTAGAGGGGTGGAAGGAAGAATTGAATGTGGAACTGTGAAACGTGGGTCATGCCCAAAGCGAAGTTTAGCTAATTAAAAGGTTTTTAAAGGTGTATTTTCTTTTCTTTTCTTTTCTTTTTTTTTTGAAACGAAGTCTCACTCTGTCACCCAAGCTGGAGTGCAGTGGCGCCATCTTGGCTCATTGCACCCCCCGCCTCCCGGGTTCAAGCAATTCTCCTTCCTCAGCCTCCTGAGTGGCTGGGATTACAGGCACATGCCACCATGCCCAGCTAATTTTTTTTTTTTTTTGTTACCTTTTTTAAGTAGAGACAGGGTTTCACCTTACTGGCCAGGTTGGTCTCAAACTCCTGACCTTGTGATCCATCCGCCTTGGTCTTTCAAAGTGATGGGATTATAGGCATGAGCCACTGTGCCTGGCTGTTTTATTTTCTTGCCTTGATTTTTAAATGTAGGATAAGAATACTTTTGCATAATTAATGGTTGAGTTTTTATGTGCATCAATGAGGAAAATGAGTCTTAATAATTAGACTCTAATAACCAAATCTGAAGGTTAAATATTAGAACCAGGTAAAAACACGTCAGAATTTTAGTATAACATTATATTTATGCATCTCACTTATGTGAGAATTGGGCAGAGTGGTAATAACTGATAGTTTTGGAGTTCCACAACTTATAACAAATTCGTTATGAGACATAGTATCTGTAAGGATATGACTATACACACACACACACACACACACACACACACACATGTGTATATATATATGAAGTCACTTAAATCATTCAGAAATAGATACCCCCAGGAGAAAAGTGGTCAAAGGAATTAGGCAGGTAATTCACAACAGCAAAAATACAAATGCCCAATGTTAATTTCACCAAACACATATAAGTTCATTAGTTAATAAGGGAAAATTAAGTGAGAAAAAATGAAATGCAAGTTTTTACTTTTCCAGTCTTCAAAGTTGGAAGCTAGCTGTGGGACTATATATTGGTAAATGAAAATGTTAATTGGTCTGTATCAAAAACCTTAAGATTACTTATACATTTTAATGTAGTCATTCCACTTATAGAAATGTATGCATAGGAAATAATCAGAAGTACAGAATTATTTGTATAAACAGATATACTTTACAGCATTATTTTTAGTACTGAAAACTTTGTTAATCTATATGTTGTTCAATTGGAAATTAATTAAATTCCATTCTTAGGGTAGATTCTGTGCTACTCACAATATCATGTTTCCTAAGCATATTTAATCATATGGGAAAATATTTGTAACATAAGTTAAATAAAATATTAGAATATATCACTTAACATGCTAGTTAAAAGTGTATTTAAAAATGTGTATATAATTGAAAAAATATATGTATTTAAAATATATATTTAAAATTAGGTTCATTTTATAAAATACATCACAATATATGTACACAGAGCAGAGAGACAGTCTTTGCATGGTTCTGATATGCACAAATTTCAGTTTAATATTAATAACATCAGTCCCCTTAACAACATGGTCCAAAGTTTAGTTACCATGGTATATTAACTGGAAGTAAATACATGAAAGTATAAACTTTGCCATTAGCTCTTCAGTCAAGAAATCACTATGTAAATAACAGTTGCACATCACCATTAGTGACCAGTCATGTCATTTATTCAAAGTCTGTCAGCATTTACTTACTCTGCATCCATTATTTATTTTATGCACAGACAGCAAAGCATGTAGTTGGGTTGCCTCTTGGTCCCCTAGTGATAAATCTGTGTAGCATTTTACAAAAATTGATAATTGAAAGAAGGAATTGTCCAGCAAAGATGAAGGTGCAGCAAAGAAACTAAAAATGATAATGTGGGAAGTGAAATTTGAAAGGAATGTAAGTGGAGTTACAGAAGAAATAGCTGACTGTAGGATTATTGAAACTACTACCATTTGAGAAGCTCTGGGGATGTAGCCAGAGAAACTTGGTGAGAATGAACTTATCTGCATCAATGACAAAGGTGGTTTAGATGAAAAGGATGAAGATGTCCCAGAGGAAGTGATGCAAGCAAAAAACTTCACATTAAAGGAGCCCTGGGAAATATCCATGACACTGAAAGTACAAAGGATAAAATGTCAAGAGTTGACCCATATTAGAAAGCAGGATGACAGTTCACCAAGTCATGGAAAGTATGCTGTTTCTATATCATAAATTATATGATGAGAAGAAGACAAGCACTATTCAAACTACTCTTGACAAGTGTTTTACAAAAAAATAAGATGCTTTAATTCTCTGTGTTTTTAATGTTTCACATTACAGAGTACTAAATAAATATTAAGTCTACTGTTGTTTATTTCCCGACGTGTAAGTACATGTTTATAATCAACAGTAAGGACCAGGTGCAGGGGTACATGTCTGTAGTCCCAGTGCTTTGGGAGGCTGAGGTGAGAGGATCACTTGAGCCACAGTGAGCTGTGGTGAGCCCACTACACTCCAGCCTGGGTGACAGAGACTCTGTCTCTAAAAGTAATAATAATAATAAAGATTTAAATATTTTGAAAAGAAACTTTAAAGATCATAGAGCAATCCTAATTTCTCCATTATTAAGATTATTTTGCATGTTTTAACTTTGCATGGTTGTTTTTATGGTCCTTTAATACCATGTAAAGCAAGGTCTACTTCTGTATAATATAGGACAAACATACTGAAATGCTTGCAGTGGTTTACTCGGGGTGGTAGAACTACATGTGATTTCTATTTTCTTCTTTAAATCACCTGTATATTTCAGATTTTCTTTAAGCTACCTTTAAAATTTTACCACTTTTATAATCACAAAACATTTTAAGTCCCCATTTCTATCTTATGTTACTCATTTTTCCTTAGCATAAACAATGACATTAAATTTCTACCTCCTCTGTTCTGTCCTAGCTCCCTAATACCCTCCCTCTAATAAATCAGTGATAGCCCTTTCCCATCAGCTAACAGTCCACTTTGGGGCTTTTTCCCCCCATTTTCCCTCATTTTGGGGGTAAAAAAGCAAGACCCAACTGTATACTGCCTACAAGAAGCATATCTTAGCTATAAAGACACACATAGGTTAACGGTAAAAGAATGGAAGACGACGCACCATGGTAACACTAATCAAAAGAAAGCTGGAGTGGCTATTTTAAAATATTAGACAAAGTAGATTTCAGAGCAAAGCTATTGCCAGAGATAAAGAAGGTCATGTTCTAATGATACGATAGTCAATCAAATAGACCTAACAGTGCCAAACGAACCACATGAAGCAAAACAACTGTTAGAAGCACAGGGGTAAAAAGACAAATATGCAGTTTAAATAAAAGATTTCAGTGCCCGTTTCTTAATAATTGATAGAAGAGATGAAAGAAAGTCAGCGTCAGCAAGGAAACGGTAGACTTGAGCAACACTACCACCTAACTTGACCTGATTAACATTCACAGAGCACCCAACAAAAGAAGGAAATACATTATTGGAAGTGCACACTGAACATTTTACCAAGATATACCATATTTTACATGATAAAAGCCTCAAACTTAAGAGTATTCAAGTCATATAAAGTATATATCAATTTATAAATATGCAAGTATATATTTTGTAATATATAGAAATTATAAATTGATAAATATATAGAACTCACCATAATGGAATTAAAAGCCAATTTTAAAAAGATACTTGGAAGATCCCCAAATATTTGAAACTAACACACTCCTAAAGAGTCATGGGTCAAATTAAAAATCAAAAAGAGTATTTTGAACTGAATGAATGAAAGCACTACGTATCAGAATTTGTGGGATGCTCCTGAAACAGTGTTTAGCGGGAGGGAGATTTATAGCACATGACTCCCGTTTTAGAAAGGTTTGGGAAAGGTCTCAAATCAATTACCTTAGTTTCTACCTTAAAAGACTAGAAAAAGAAGAGCAAATTAAACTCAATGTAAGTAGAAGAAAGGGAATAATAAAGATGACAGAAATCAAATCAAAGATAAGGAACTAGGAAAACAGTAGAGAACATAAGTAAAATCAAAACCCAATTCTTTGAGATGGTCAACAAAATTGATAAAACCCATTGCCATACTGATCAGGGAAAAAAGAAGACACTAATTGCCTGTATCAGGAATGAGAGAAGAATACGGAAAGACATCTCTAAAAATTCTACAGATATTAAAAGGAATAAGGGAATATTATAAATAGCTTTATGCCAATCAATGAAAGAACTTAGATGAAATGGAAAACTTTCTTGAAAGGTACAAACTATCAAACTCACTCAAGAAAAAAACAACCTGAATAACCCTGTGTCTATTAAATAAATTAAATTTTTAGTTTAAAATGTTTCCATAAGGAAGCCTCCAGTCCCAGATAGCTTCAGTGGTAAATTCAGTGAAATATTTCAGAAATAATATAAAATTTACAAAATCTTTCCCAGAAAATTGAAGAAGTTCTGTTTCCCAACTCATTCTAGAGGTTAGCATTACCCTGATACCAGAAACCAAAGAAAGACATTACAAGAAAAGAAAACTACCAATTTCCTGTATGATCATAGATGCAAAAATTTAAACAAAATTTTAGCAAATTGACTCTAACCATGTATTAAAAGAATGAATATACCATGGCCAAGTGGGATTTATCTCAGAAATGTAGGGTTGGTTTAACATTTAAAAATCAATCAAGTAATACACTACATTAGCAAGCTAAGAAAGGAAAACTATTAAATTGTTTCAATAGAGACAGAAATGTACTTGGTAAAAATCTAACATTTATTTCTGCTAAAACCTGATAAAGCTCATTTATGAAAAATCTACAGTTAGCATTATATTTAATGGTGGAAGCCTTAATGCTTTCTACCTAAGATCTGAAATGCAAACAGATGTTCGCTTTCACTGCTTCCCTTTGCCATTGTATTAGAGGTCCTGGCCAGTGTGATCAAGCAAGAAAAATAAGTAAAAGTCATCCAGATTGGAAAAGAAATAGTACAACTGTCTTTATCCATAGATGACATGATGTCTGTGTTGAAAATCCAGTGGAATCAACAAAAAGCTACTAGAAATAATAAGTCTGTCCACATTGCAGTAAACAAAATCAATATGCAAAAAATCTATTTTATTTCTGGCAATGGACAATTTGAAATTGAAATAAAAAGTAATGCTTTTTGCAATAGCATAAAAATATGAAATATTAGGGATAAATCTAACAAAAGGTATGGACACCACAAAACATTGCTTAGAGAACTTAAAGGACTTCTACATATGTGAAGAGATATACCTGGTTCAGGAGCGGGAAGGCTCAATATTGTTAAGATGCTAGTTCTCCCAAAATTGATGTGTAAACTCAATGTAGTCCCAGTCAAAATCCCAGCAGACTTTTTTTTGTAAAGATTAATCAGCTAGTTTTAAAATTTACATGAAATATAAAGGACCTTAGAATAGTCAAAACAACTTTGAAAATGAATAAAGTTGAAGGGCTAACACTCTGATTTCAAAACTTACTATGAAGCTACTGTAATCAAAATAGTGAGGTATTAGTGAAAATAAAATTATAATAATGATGGTTATATTCACTGTCTTGGTTGTTGTACACTTTATACTTTATTGCATGTCAGTTGTGACTCAAGAAAGCTTTTTAAAAAAGTCATTTTTTTGGTTGCTTTATTATTTTTATTTCTTTCTGGATGAATTCACCTAGCGGTCATTTTGTTTGGTGGTTCTCTTTCTCCATTTCAGTCTAACTTCCTATCCAAGTTCATCAAGAGTGGAAGGTATTTGTGTTTTGTGATGCTCTTGCTTCTTTTCTCTAAACCAGCTGCTTCCTATCTAGTGGTACTGTAGTTACCTTGCCCTGGGTCCCTAAATCCAGAAACAAATGCAAGGCCCAAATTTATATCTCAAACTATTATTTGGTATATCACAAATCCAGATACTGAGCCTTCAGTGAATTTGGCCCAGGTTCTGTGGCTGCTGTTTCAACAATAGAATAGCTTCATTTATTAGCAGGAGGCCTACAGCTGGAAAAGCTTCTTCCGTCTCCTTTTGTTCACAGGAACCCCAACTCCCATTTCACACTCTCTGGCTGGCTTTTGTCTTGCCACACCTGGATTGATAGTCCGATTACATTGAAGATCCTATTTATTTTTCCTTTTTTTTTTTTTTTTAATTTTCCTCGTGTTTTATTTGTGCAGTTTGCTATAAAGATTATGCTAACCGTATGGAATGAATTAGGGAGCTTTACATCTCCTTTCTATCCTCTGGAATGGTTTACAAATAAATGTGCCCCTGGAAGGTTTTTCTTTTTCTTTTCTTGAGTTGGGGTCTCACTCCATTGCCCAGGCTAGAGAGCAGTGGTGGCATGATCATAGCTCATGGCAGCCTCGAACTGCCGGGCTCAAGCGATCCCCTCACCTCAGTCTCCCAAGTGGCTGGGACTACATGCACGCACCACCATGCCTGGCCAAGTTTGTTTGTTTGTTTTTTGTTGTTTTGTTTTAATTTTTGTAGAGATGAGGTCTTGCTCAGGCTGGTCTCAAAATGCTAGTCTCAGTGATCCTGAAGATCCTATTTCTTGGTAGCTACTTCTGACTATTTTTGAACTTCAAGCTGCTGTGTATATTTGTTCCACTGCTGACCCACAGGGACAGCTATCTGTATTTTTTAAAGCTTCCATTATTATAGTTACTATGGGGCAGGGGTGTACATTTTGAACTCACGCACCTTCTTGACTGGAAGGTCACGTGCTTGTATAATTGCCAGCTTTACCCCTGGCACATTTTAAAGTGCTCACCATAGCAAGCTCTCAATAAATAATTGTTGGATCCATGAATAAGATGTACTAAGTGCCACAATCTGGTTACGAAAACAATTATATGGTCTGATTTATATCACACTTTGTATATGTGTATATAAAATGTACAAAAAGAAGTGAGGCTGGAGAAACAGCAAGGGCTTACTAGTGTATTTCTGGATAATTTTTTTATTTTAAAAAATGCCTTTCTTTGCTGTCCTTGCCCTGACCCTGCTTTTTTTGTTGTTGTTTTTTACAATAAGCATGTATTTTTAAAAACCAGAATACGATAAAGTTATTTTCATTCTGAAAATAGTAAACAAATGAACTATGGTCCTGACTTTCATCTCTCCTGAGTTGAGGCACAGCTCCTCCCACCAATTGCCCATCCCCAGAGCACCAAGTCATTTTTGCACATGATTTGCTGTTACCCTTCTCACTGGCCTTCTCTTCCTCCATGTTCTAATTTTCAGGTGCTCTAAAAGGACCAAAAGGACGTGTAAACAGAATCTCTCCCTTATATACCTTCAAAAAGTCTTTCTATGATGCTACTTGAAATTCTTTTAATTAGAATTAAAAAATGAAAGTCTTAGCCTCGGGTTACTTTCTTAGGCGAGTTAACCTGCTCATGTGCATGCATTTCTGGCAAGTCAGTGATGACATTCAGATCATTTTTATTTTAGTTTGGGGTGTGAGTGATAAAATAGAAAGGTCTTTAGTGTTCATGAGGTGGAGCAGGGCAAGTGCCATGCAGCCTCAGCCTTGGAAACTTTTACTCAAGGGACCTGATCTCAGAGGCATCTCTCACTCTGCATCTCTGGGGACCAAGATATCCTCTCGCTCTACCCAGAGTATAGTGTGTAAGACACAAAAGTAGAGCAAGGTGGAAGCTCGCTGCCAGCTGGTTCCACACTAGAGATACCCAACATTTTCCCTACGAGATGGAGATAAATACCTAAATTGTGATTTTAGCTTCAGAATCTTGAGCATTTTTCCTAGTATACTTTATCATTTTCTCTTAATTTAGGATTTGAAATCCTAGAGTCAAGTGTGATAGATAAACTCCAAGCTTCTTAGATCATTCAAAAGTACACATCCCATCCATCCTCCCTGCAAGGGGCCATTATAGTAAGAAAACTTCATAAATATTCACCAGCTCTGCAACTCCGAGTTTCTCATAGTAGCTGTTATCATCAGAGTTCACTCTTTAATTCTGCCAGAAAAGATCAGAATACTGTTCTGTTGAGTGGAGACTAAGTATAGTTTGGTTGGCTTTCCTGTGGCAATAAATTGACTATCTGTAGTGCTATTTTCTTGCATCCAAAATAAGCAGCTAGATGTGACTTAGTAGAGCATAAAACTTTATCTTGAATTTAGGTTTATTGCTTTAACACTTCCAGATTCAGTAAGTTCATGTCTTGATACTTTGTGCTATATCCATGAAATGATAAGAATAGCACTTTCTTTTACAAGAAAGCAGATGAGATTTTTTTCATAAGTATTACTTGTGACATTTGCTAATCTTAATTAATTCTTGATGCCCTTCCTGAGGGAGCTGGATTGTGCACCTCTGCTGCAGAGGACATGGGGGCCTTGATTTTTGACAACAGCAGCAGCCCTTGACTCTGCTTCCAAATTACTATGAAAGAACATGGCTGCCTGGTCCCACTTCCCAAGGAGTCAGGACATTTTGGGCAGTTGGCCCCTAACATATTTCTGTCCAATAACCCAGTACAGCTGATTGACACAGTGCATAAAGGCTCCTTTTTCATCCTGTTCATTTGAAATATGTGGGGAGTTAAAATGATAATTTTCTGCCTACAAGACTGTGGTTGGACTAGAAGAGCACTGCTGACCCCTTCAAACTCAATCATTTAAAAAGTCACCCAAGAGATAATGAAAAATTGAATATATAGTAACAGATAATGAAAAGTGCCTGGTTTCAGTTTCAAATAAAACTATGTACTAGAATATAGTATAGCGTTTCTAAAGAGCATCAACCAAAAATACAGATGGTCCTCAACTTGCAATGTGGTTATGCCTCGGGCAAACCTGTCATAAGTTGAAGGTACTGTAAGTTGAAAACACATTTAATACCCCTAACCTACCAAACATCATAGCTTAGCCTTGCTTTCCTTAAATGTGCTCTGAACACTTAAATTAGCCACTAGTTGGTCAAAATTATATTAATACAAAGCTATTTTATAATAAAGTGTTGAGCATCTCTTGCAATTTATTGACAACTATACTGCAAGTGTAAAAGACAGTGGTTGTATAGGTACCCAAAGTACTGTTTTCACTGAATGCATATCACTTTCCCACCATCATAAAGTCAAAAAACTTTAAGTAAAACCATTGTAAGTTGGGGACTGTCTGTATTCTTTATTTTATTTATTTATTTATTTATTTATTTATGAATGAATGAATGAATGAATGAATGAGACGGAGTCTCACTCTGTTGCCCAGGCTGCCCAGGCTAGAGTACAATGGTGCAATCTCGGCTCACTGCAACCTCTGCCTCCTGGAGTTCAAGCGATTCTCCTGCCTCAGCCTCCTGAGTAGCTGGGATTACAGGCACCCACCACCACGCCAAGCTAATTTTTATATTTTTGGTAGAGATGGGGTTTTACCATGTTGGTCAGGCTGGTCTTGAACTCCTGACCTCTTGTGATCCACCTGCCTCAGCCTCCCAAAGTGCTAGGATTACAGGCATGAGCCACTGCCCCCAGGCTGTTTGTCTTTTTAAGGTAGTTGGTTACATGCATTTTCCATTTTTCTACTATTAAAGTATCACTTGGGTCCAAAAGTAGTTGTATGCATACTCAGTTCAAAGTTACTATTTATTCTCACATAGAACCTTATTTAACACTTTGAGTTATTTTGGGCCACACCTATATTATCTGGTAAAACCAGTCAGCCTTGATTGATTTGATCTCATTAGCCATCCTTCCTAGAAACAGATATATAGTTATTTTGGATCATTAACTTATGTATCTTCTATTAGGTATTTTAATTTTCATTTTGATTGGACACCCTGTGATCATTAGTAATTAGGTTCCCACAGTTCTGTTTGTCCTGGGCTTAAAGCATCTTTGAGAACAACATTACTGAAGACTTGAGATGTGAGACTCATTTCTTCAGATGCTTGTACCATCAGGAGCATGCCTGGTTGGACTGAATGCTTTCATATGCAGCAGATAACCACCCATTTTACAGAGAAGTAAACTTAAGTATAAATTGTTTGCTTAAGCTATTTCTATCTTTGAGTTTGTCAGTGTGAATTTTGAAGAATAAATTTTTCAACTCATAACTTTTTTTTTTTAATAATTATGGTTTAGCTCATAATTAAAGATTCAGTTAAGGCAAAAAAAAAAGGAAACTCACATTTCATGTGAATGAAACCACAAAGGTGTTTGGAGTGTGGAGGCTAAGATAATTACAAAATTCATCATGCAGAAACACTGCAAGTACAGAAAATTCGGTGTTTAACCTAGTGATCAGTTTCCCTTAATTTATCACTGAGGGAAAAATAAATTGACTAAGTACTAAACTTTTTTCTGTAGGTTATTTTAAAAAGTCAATTCAAACTAAAACACATTTACCATTAACACTAGGCAAACATACTGTAACGTAAAACAATAATAAAAAATTTATTTCTATGCCGGGACTTTTCACATAAATACCAAAAAGTATAAATGAAAAATGAATTTGTCATCCTGATTATGGGAAGATTTGCCCCCTTCTGAGTTTTAAATGTACCTGCATGATTTACAGTATCTTACATTTTTTTCTCCAAATATTTTGGATGTTTGACAAATAGGTTCTATGTGTTAGTGTCCTTTTAAAACTAATAATTATATATGCCCAGAAAAAATAATTCAAACTCTTTGGAAGAGTTAATAAATGAAAAGTAAATATCTTCCTCTCTTATCCAGAGTCACAAAAAATAGTGTTTTATTTTACAATTATATGTATATGTGTGTGTATAAATAAATGTATATATGCCCCTTTAATACAATGAAATCATAGTATACATGTGCGTCTGCAACTTGCTTTCTCTCCCATTTCTCAATATATTTTAACAAAATTTCCATATCAGTACATATAAATACAGGTTGAGTATTCCTTATTCAAAATGCTCGGGACAAGAAGTGTTTTGAATTTTGGAATATTTACCCGTAAATAATGAAGTATCTTAGGGAAGGGAACCAAGTCTAAACACAAAATTCATTTATGTTTCATATACAACTTGTACATATAGCATGAAGATAACTTTATTTTTCCTTCAGGGATACTTATAATCTTTGTATTGTGTGTCTGTGTTTTGATTGTGACCTGTCACATTCAGGTATGGAATTTTCCCTTTGTGGTATCATATTGACACTCAAAAAGTTTGGGATTTTGGAGCATTTGGGGTTTTGGATTTTAGGATTAGAGATGCTCAATCTGTGTAACTATTTTGGATGACTGTAGTACTGTATGAACATACCGTAATCAAATTAGTAAGATTTCCCGTTAATGGATGTTTAAGCTTCTAGGTGTGTGTATGTCGAGGGGGTACATTTTTCTGACAAAGAGAGCTGCACTGAAAATTTTTGTTCAATATACTATGTTTACTTGTGCTTATATAATTATAGGACAAATTTCTAGAAATAGAATTGCTAGGTAAAACGTTGTGAATTTTTAGCTTTGATATAGATAGCCAAACTGCCCTCCTCAAAAGCTAGAGGACCAGTTTTCATTCTCACCAAAAGAAGAGATTGCCTGTTTCTCCTTGCTGATACTGAGTTTTCTGAAATTGTATCATTTTGCCATTCTGATACATGAAACCTGATAGGTCTTTGATGTTTTGCATTTCTTTCATGATTTATGAAATTTAGCATTATTTGTAGGTTAGTCATTTGTGTGTCTTTTTACACAATTACTGAAGCTTTAGTGTAATCCTTTCTCATGTTTTTCTACTTAATTTACCTCTTTTATTGATTTGTAAGAACTCTTTGTGTATTAATAAACATCCTTTTTTTCACAACAAATATACTTTTTTGGTTTCTCCTTGCATTTTTAATTTTTATAGGTATTTTCACTATAAAGATAGTTCTGTTCAATCAAATTTATCGGTATCTTTAAGATTTTTGAGTTTTGTGTTTTAAAATGTCTTTCCACTCCAGGGTTATAAATACAGCCACCCACATTTTCTTCTACTACTTCCATGGTTTTATTTTTTACATTTATTTGATTTGTTCAGGATTATTTTATTGTAAGGAATAGGTAGACATCTATGTAGTGGTATATTGGTAAAAGATTTCAAGCATCAAGTACTGATAAGATTTTGTTCCATTGGTTCTAGTTATCCTTTGCCACACAGTTGTTAAATAAGTGGAGTGGCATCTGTGTATCTTAGAAATTATCGTTTCTTTGGCTGAATGTGATTGGTTATATTCATTCTCTGCACTATAATCATTAAGTAATTGGGAGTAGTGTATGTCCTGGGAAATAACAGAGCATCTTCTATGAAAATAACATTTCCTTGACCTAATGTGCTGCTTCCTAATAAAACTAAACAAAAGGAGATGATTGATAGTGATTCTTTTATACCACAGAAGAGAGGGTTCGTCGTGGCTTCCAGGTGGGAAAGTTGTTCTGGTATCATCCCCAAGGATTACCTAGAAGAGCCTTGTTTTTACATTATGTGATCCTCCAGAGAAAGCAGCATTTTCAGGACTGGTTTTCCCCTGGAAATATATCTTTTCTTCATTGGTTAATCCCAGAGAAACAGACTAAAGACATACTTTGTCGTTTTTGTGGAGGGTGATGAAGAAAACTCCATTTAAAGTTGAGGTGCTAATGGGTAACATAATTGTTTATGCTTGTATTTCTTTAAAGTCTCTATTTCAAGGTCATACTGATTGCATTTTACCTTGTCATTACTGGTCTTTAGTATCTCAGCCTCTTCCAATGTGTGTATACTACATTTGTAAACTGTAGAAGCCGCTGTTGCCGTGTCAACAGGGATAATCGCATAATGGCATGCAACTGTGCATTTACAAGTAACAACACTAAAAAAAAGAAATAGTCCTTTGGGAGGCCGAGGTGGAGAGGTCAGGAGATAGAGACCATCCTGGCTAACACAGTGAAACCGCGTCTCTACTAAACAATACATAAAAATTAGCCGGGCCTGGTGGCAGACACCTGTAGTCCCAGATACTTGGGAGGCTGAGGCAGGAGAATGGCGTGAACTCGGGAGGCGGAGCTTGTAGTGAGCCGAGGTTGCGCCACTCCACTCCAGCCTGGGCGACAGAGCGAGACTCCATCTCAAAAAACAAAAAAAAAAGAAAAAAATAGTCACATCTTTAAAAACTGAAAATGAAGCAACGTTATCTAATTAATTTGACATTCAATATGTGGCTGTTTGGCAGGAAATATGGGGCATTTCTTATTCAGTTGGGTCACCTCTGAATACCCATTTGTTTAACTGTGGTTGAGTAGGCTTTACTGATTAACAGATGAATGACCATGTGCAAGTTAGTAAGCCTCTGTTTCCACATGAAAAAAGGAGAGGGGGGAGGGAATTATAACACCTCACAGGATTGTTGAGAAGGCTAAAAGATTAATGCATGAAGAACTCTTAGCACAGCACTTGGCATGTGATAAACACCCCCAACCCAAGATGTTTGCTTTTATTGCTTTGTTGTCTTGTTATTGGTAGTGGTATTATTATCTTTCTTTCTTTTTTTTTTTTTTTTTTTGGTGACTGAGTCTTGCTGTGTTGCCAGGCCGGAGTGCAGTGGCCCGATCTTGGTTCGCTGCAACCTCTGCCTCCCAGGTTCAAGCGATTCTCCTGCCTCAGCTTACTAAGTAGTTGGGATTACAGGCGTGCCTCACCACGCCCAGCTAATTTTTGTATTTTTAGTAGAGTCGAAGTTTCACCATGTTGGCCAGGATGGTCTTCATCTCTTGACCTCGTGATCCGCCTGCCTTGGCCTCCCAAAGTGCTAGGATTACCGGCATGCGCTACCGTGCCCAGCCTGTTATCTTTATTGCTCAGTAGTACAATAACATATAGCGAAAGACTATTATGGCTACAGTCAACAATATGCAATTCCTAGGTGTGTTTAGAAGTGGGCCTTATTTAAGATGAACGGTAAATTCTGAGTTTGATTTGTTTCATTTTTGCCACCCCCACCCCCAAACCTCATTGCATGTAAGCTCAGAAAGCATACCTATGCATCATTTTTGAAAAGAAAATAATGTGGATATTTAATAGTGTGGATATTTACCCATAACTGTGATACAGTAAATGTAGCAGTTTTGATAATGATGTTTGGCTTTTTTGTTTTGTTTAATGCCTGCAAAATTATCCTGCCTATGGCTCCCAGAGGCCTTTCCCATGCAGCATGTTCTATAATCATATTACTGATCTAATAAACATCTATCTCTTATTGTAATAAACTCTTTGTGAACAGCCTCATTAATGTGCTGAAATAATGTACCCAGGGGTATTTCCAACAATTTCATTGTAGCTCTAAAATTAGCTGCCCTAACAGCTCTATTGGTGCAAAAACTGCCACTTCAGCTCCAGTGACTGAGTCTCCTGTGGCGCCTTGCAGATCATGAAGGCACACGAAGCAGAGCTCACAGTAAAGGCACTTTGGGGCAACCAAGTTCTGTAGCGTAAAACCGTAGACAAACCCATTCCAATTTAGTTTTGGATCAGTCTCTGAATAAATGAACCATTAGTTTATAAAGCTGAAACTTTACCTTACGGAACTTATGCTAAATGCCTAGATAATAAAGGCTTAACTATGTTTAAGCCATTTTATATAGAGAATTTTCTTCTTTCAGTTGTAAAAATTGCCTAGTTTAAGTTTCTACTGTTAGGAAGTGGTAGTTTTTATTTTATTACCCTTGCAGTTTTATTAGAAAGTGTATATTATTTTAATGGAAAAACCCTTTTAAAGAATAAATGTATTATCTCCTATTCGTTTTCATTTAGTATGTATTCTTTACCTTAATCTTATATTATTTAAGTATGAGCTCTTCAGAAAGGAATTTAGTATGAAGAGGATTTCATGTATTTTTCAATATATTGGATTCAGTAAATAGCAATTTTAACAGACTTCTAGGCCATATAATTCTGTAATAAACTTTTTAAAAAGAATTTTAATTTAATTTAATTTTACATCTGGGATACATGTGTGGGATGAGCAGGTTTGTTAACAGGTAAACGTTGTAGGGTTTCTGCTGAGAGGTTATGCCATTAGTCTGATGGACTTCCCTTTGTAAGTGACCTGGCCATGGTGGTTTGCTGTACCTATCAACCCATCACCTAGGTATTAAACCCAACCAGCATGCATTGGCTATTTATCCTGATGCTCTGCCTCCCCACATCCTGCCCCCACTCCAACAGGCCCTAGTATATGTTGTTACTCTCCCGTTATCCATGTATTCTCATTGTTCAGATCCCACTTATAAGTGAGAACATGCAGTGTTTGGTTTTTCGTTCCTGCATTAGTTTGCTGAGGATAATGGCTTCCAGCTCCATCCATGTCCCTGCAAAGGACATGATCTCATTCCTTTTTATGGCTGTGTAGTATGTATATGTACCACATTTCTTTATCGAGTCTCACTGATGGGCATTTGTGTTGATTTCATGTCTTTGCTATTGTGAATAGTGCTGCAGTGAATACACATGTGTGTGTATCTTTATAACAGAATGATTTATATTCCTTTGAGTATATACCCAGTAATAGGATTGATGGGTCAAATGTTATTTCTGATTCTAGGTTTTTAAGGAATCATCAAGCCATCTTCCACAATGGTTGAACTAATTTACATTCCCACCAATAGTGTAAAAGCATTCCTCTTTCTCTACAGCCTCTCCAGCATCTGTTGTTTTTTGACTTTTTAATAGTTGCCATTCTGACTGGCATGAGATGGCAACTCACTGTGGTTTTGATTTCCATTTCTCTAATGATTAGTGATGTTGACCTTTTTTTCATGTTTGTCAGCTGCATATATGTCTTCTTTTGAGAAATGTCTGTTCATGTCTTTTGCCCACTTTTTAATGAGATTTTTTTTTTCTTGTGAATTTAAGTTCCTTGTAGATTCTGGAAATTGGACCTTTGTCTGATGGATAGATTGAAAAATTTTTCTCCCATTCTGTAGGTTGTCTGTTCACTCTGATGAGAGTTTCTTTTGCTGTGCAGAAGCTCTTTAGTTTAATTAGATCCCATTTGTCAATTTTCCTTTGTTGCAATAACCTTTGACGTTTTTGTCATAAAATCTTTGCCCATGACTGTGTCCTCAATGGTATTGCCTAGGTTTTGTATCGTTTTGGATTTTACATGTAAGTCTTTAATCTATCTTCAGTTAATTTTTGTATATATTGTAAGGAAGCAGTGCAGTTTCAATTTCTCCATATGACTAGCCAGTTTTCCCAGCAACATTTATTACATAGATAATTCTTTCCCTATTGCTTGTTTTTGTCAGGTTTGTCAAAGATCAGATGGTTGTAGAGGTGTGGTCTTATTTCTGAGGTCTCTATTCTATTACATTGGTCAATGTATCTGTTTTTGTACCAGTACCATGCTGTTTTGGTGACTGTAGCCTTGTAGTATTGTTTGAAGTCAGGTAGCGTGATGCCTCCAGCTTTACTCCTTTTGCTTAGGATTATCTCGGCTATATAGGCTCTTTTTTTTGGTTTTATATGATTTTTAAAGTAGTTTTTTCTAATTCTGTGAACAATGTCAGTGGTAGTTTAATGGGAATAGCGTTTAATCTGTAAATTACTTTGTACAGGATAGCCATTTTCACAATATTGATTCTTTGTATCCATGAGCATGGTATGTTTTTCCGTCTGTTTATGTCCTCTCTGATTTCCTTGAGCAGTGGTTTGTAGTTCTCCTTGAAGAGATCCTTCACTTCCCTTGTTAACTGTATTCCTAGGTATTGTATTCTCTTTGTAAGAGAATTCACAATTCACAATTGTGAATGAGAGTTCATTCATGATTTGGCTCTCTACTTGCCTGTTGTTTGTGTATCGGAAGCTTGTGATTTTTGCATATTGATTTTTGTGTCCTGAAGCTCTGCTGAAGTTGCTTATCAGCTTAAACTTTTGGGCTGAGATGATGGAATTTTCTAGATATAGGATTAGGTCATCTGTAAACAGAGACAGTTTGACTTTCTATCTTCCTATTTTAATACCCTTTATTTCTTTCTCTTGCTTGATTGCCCTGGCCAGAACTTCTAGTACTATGTTGAATAGGAGTGGTGAGAGGGGGCATCCTTGTCTTGTGCCAGTTTTTAAGGGGAATGCTTCCAGCTTTTGCCCATTTAGTATGATGTTGACTGTGGGTTTGTCATAAATGGCTCATATTATTTTGAGATATGTTCCAACAATACCTGATTTATTGAGAGTTTTTAGCATGGAGGGATGTTGAATTTTATCGAAGGACTTTTCTGCATCTGTTGAGATAATCATGTGGTTTTCGTCTTTAGTTTTATTTCTGTGATGAATTATGTTTATTGATTTACATATGTGGAACCAGCCTTACATCCCAGGGATCTTTGAAGCCAACTTGATTGTAGTGGATAAGCTTTTTGATGTGCTGCTGGATTTGGTTTGCCAGTATTTTGTTGAGGATTTTTGCATCGATGTTTATCAGGGATATTGGCCTGAAGCTTTTTTTTATTGTTGTTGTATCTCTGCCAGGTTTTGGTATCAAGATGATGCTGGCCTCATAAAATGAGTTAGGGAGAAGTCCCTTCTTTTCAATTGTTTGGAAGAAATGGTACTAGCTTCTCTTTGTACCTCTGGTAGAGTTCAGCTGTAAATCCATCTGGTCCTGGTGTTTTTTTCTTTGCTAGGCTATTTATTACTGCCTCAATTTCAGAACTTGTTATTGGTCTACAGGGATTCAATTTCTTCCTGGTTCAGAATTGGGAGGATGTATGCATCCAGGAATTTATCCATTTCTTCTAGATTCTCTAGTTTATTTGAAGAGAGGTGTTTATAGTATTGTTTGATGATTGATTATATTTCTGTGGGGCAGTGGTGGCATCCGCTTTATCATTTTTTATTGTGTCTATTTGATTCTTCTCTATTTTCTTCTTTATTAATCTAGCTAGTGGTCTATCTACTAATTTTTTCAAAAAACCAGCTCCTGGATTCATTGATTTTTTTTAAGGGTTTTTTGTGTCTCTATCTCCTTCAGTTCCACTCTGATCTTGGTTATTTCTTGTCTTCCACTAGTTTTGGGGTTTGTTTGCTCTAGATTCTCTAGTTTTTTAAATTGTGATGTCAGGGTATTGATTTGAGATCTTTCTAGTTTTTTGACATGGGCATTTAGTGCTGTAAATTTTCCTCTTAACGCTGCTTTAACTGCATCCCAGAGATTCTGATGCATTGTCTCTTTGTTCTCATTGGTTTGAAAGAACTTATTGTTTTCTGTCTTAATTTTTATTATTCATCTGAGAGTCATTCAGGAGCAGGTTGTTTAATTTCTATGTATTGTGGGTTTTGAGTGAGTTTCTGAATCTTAAGTTCTAATTTGATTGCACTGTGGTCTGAGAGATTGTTTGGTGTAATTTCAGTTCTTTTGCACTTGCTGAGGAGTGTTTTACTTCAAATTATGTGATCAATTTTAGAGTAAGTGCCATTTGGCACCAAGAAGACTATATTCTGTTGTTTGTTGGGGAGAATTATGTAGATATTTATCGAATCCATTTGATTCAGAGCTGAATTCAAGTCCTGAATATCCATGTTAATTTTCTGTCTCAATCTGTGTAGTACTGACAGTGGGGTAAAGTCTCCTACTATTATTGTGTGGGAGTCTAAATCTCATTGTAGGTCTCTAAGAACTTGTTTTATGAATCTGGGTTCTCCTGTATTGGTTGCATATATATTTAGGATAGTTAGCTCTTCTTGTTGAATTGACCCCTTTACCATTACATAATGCCCTTCTTTGTCTTTTTTAATCTTTGTTGGTTTAAAGTCTATTTTGTCACAAACTAGGATTGCAACCCTTGATTTTTTCTGCTTACCATTTGCTTGGTAAATTTTCCTCCATCCCTTTATTTTGAGCCTATGTGTGTCTTTGTATGTGAGATGGGTCTCTTGAATACAGCACACTGATGGATCTTGACTCTATCCAGCTTGCCATTTTAATTGGGACATTTAGCCTATTTTACATTTTTAAGGTTGATATTGTTATGTGTGAATTTTATCCTGTCATCATGATGCTAGCTGGTTATTTTGCAGACTTGTTAATGTAGTTGCTTCATAGTATCATTGGCATTTGTACTTCAGTATGTTTTTGCAGTGGCTGGGAATGGTTTTTCTTTTCCCTATTGAGTGCTTCCTTCAGGAGCTCTTGCACAGCAGGCCTGGTGGTGATGAATTCCCTCAGTGTTTGCTTGTCTGAAAAGGATTTTACTTCTCCTTAACTTATGAACTTAGTCTGGCCGGATATGAAATTCTGGGTTGGAAATTCATTTCTTTGGGAATTATGTTGAATACTGGCCCCCAATCTCTTTTGGCTTGTAGGGTTTCTGCTGAGAGGCTATGCCATTAGTCTGATGGGCTTCCCTTTGTAGGTGACCTAGCCTTTCTGGCTGCCCTTAATATTTTTTTCTTCATTTCAACCTTGGAGAATCTGATGATTATGTGTCTTGGGGTTGATCTCATGGAATATGTTACTGGAGTTCTCTGCATTTCCCGGATTTGAATGTTGGCCTATCTGGCTAGGTTGGGGGAAGTTCTCCTGGATGATATCTGGAAGTATGTTTTCCAGCTTGGTTCCATTCTCCCTGTCTCTTTTCAGGTACCCCAATCAGTAATAGGTTTGGTCTTTTTACATAATTCCATAGTTCTCAGAGGTTTTTTTTCATTCCTTTTTATTATTTTTTCTCTAATCTTCTCTGCCTGTCTTATTTCAGTAGGATAGTCCTCAAGCTCTGAAATTCTTTCCTCTGCTTGGTCTATTTGGTTATTGATACTTGTGGTTGCATTGTGAAGTTCTTGTGTTTTTCAGCTCCATCAGTTCATTTATGTTCCTCTGTAAACTGTTTTTTCTGGTTAACAGCTCCTGTAATGTTTTATCATGATTCTTACCTTCTTTGCATTGGGTTACAACATGCTCCTTTAGCTCAGTGAAGTTCATTATTACCCACCTTTGAAGCCTACTTCTGTCAATTCTGCCATCCCAGCCTCTGCCCAGTTCTCTGCCCTTGCCGGAGAGGTATTGTGATCATTTGGAGGAGAAGAGCCACTCTGGTTTTTTCATTTTTCAGCATTTTTTTGATGATTCTTATCTTTGTGAGATTATCTAGCTTTGATCTTTGAGGCTGCTGACCTTTGGATGGGGTTTTTTGGGGGAGTTTCCTGTTGAAGCTGTAGTTATTGCTTTCTATTTGTTTGTTTTTCTTTTTTTATTTTAGTAATATTTTTATTTGACTTAATATAGCCAAAGTATTATTATTTCAACATGAAGTCAATATAAAACATTTTAATGAGATCATTGACATTCTTTCATACTAAGTCCTTAAAATCCAGTGTGGGCTGGGCATGGTGGCTCACACCTGTAATCCCACCACTCTGAGAGGTTAAGATGGGAGGATTACTTGAGTTCAGGAGTTTGAGATCAGACTGGGTAATACAGTGAAACTTTGTCTCTACAAAAAAAAAAAAAAAGAATTAGCTATGCGTGGTGGTATGCACCTGTAGTCCCAGTTACTCAGGAGGCTGAGATGAGATGGGAGGATGGCTTAAGCCTCGGAAATTGAGGCTACAGTGAGCCTAGATCATTGCTACACTCCAGCCTGGGTGACTGAGCATGACTTTGTTCAAAAAAAAAAAAAAAAAGTCCATTGTGTACTTAATATTTACAGTACATCTCATTTTGTACTAGTCACATTTCTTTTTTTTTTTTTTAATTATACTTTAAGTTCTAAGGTACATGTGCACAACATGCAGGTTTGTTACATATGTATACATGTACCATGTTGGTGTGCTGCACCCATTAACTCGTCATTTACATTAGTTATATCTCCTAATGCTATCCCTCCCCAGTACCCCCACCCCACGACAGGCCCCGGTGTGTGATATGCCCTTCCCTGTGTCCAAGTGTTTTCATTGTTCAATTCCCACCTATGAGTGAGAACATGCGGTGTTTGGTTTTTTGTTCTTGCGATAGTTTACTGAGAATAATGGTTTCCAGTTTCATTCATGTCCCTACAAAGGACATGAACTCATCCTTTTTTATGGCTGCATAGTATTCCATGGTGTATATGTGCCACATTTTCTTAATCCAGTCTATCATTGATGGACATTTGGGTTGGTTCCAAATCTTTGCTATTGTGAATAGTGCTGCAATAAACATACATGTGCATGTGTCTTTATAGTAGCATGATTTATAATCCTTTGGGTATATACCCAGTAATGGGATGGCTGGGTTAAATGGTATTTCCAGGTCAAGATCCTTGAGGAATCACCACACTGTCTTCCACAATGGTTGAACTAGTTTACAGTCCCACCAACAGTGTAAAAGTGTTCCTATTTCTCCACATCCTCTCCAGCACCTGTTGTTTCCTGACTTTTTAATGATCGCCATTCTAACTGGTGTGATTTTGATTTGCATTTCTCTGACGGCCAGTGATGATAAGCATTTTTTTATATGTCTGTTGGTTGCATAAATGTCTTCTTTTGAGAAGTGTCTGTTCATATCCTTCGCCCACTTTTTGACGGGATTGTTTGTTTTTTTCTTGTAAATTTGTTTGAGTTCTTTGTAGATTCTGGATATTAGCCCTTTGTTAGATGAGTAGAGAAAGCAGGAAAGATCTAAAATTGACACCCTAACATCACAATTAAAAGAACTAGAGAAGCAAGAGCAAGCACATTCAAAAGCTAGCAGAAGGCAAGAAATAACTAAGATCAGAGCAGAACCGAAGGAGCTAGAGACACAAAAAACCCTTCAAAAAACTCAATGAGTCCAGGAGCTGGTTTCTTGAAAAGATCAACAAAATTGATAGACCTCTAGCAAGACTAATAAAGAAGAAAAGAGAGAAGAATCAAATAGATGCAGTAAAAAATGATAAAGGGGATATCACCACTGACCCCACAGAAGTACAAACTATCATCAGAGAATACTATAAACACCTCTACGCAAATAAACTAGAAAATCTAGAAGAAATGGATAAATTCCTGAACACATACGCATACACCCTCCCAAGACTAAACCAGCAAGAAGTTGAATCGTTGAATAGACCAAAGCAGGCTCTGAAATTGAGGCAATAATTAATAGGCTACCAACCAAAAAAAGTCCAGGACCAGACAGATTCACAGCCAAATTCTACCAGAGGTACAAGGAGGAGCTGGTACCATTCCTTCTGAAACTATTTCAGTCAATAGAAAAAGAAGAAATCCTCCCTAACTCATTTTATGAGGCCAACATCATCCTGATACCAAAACCTGGCATAGACACTACAAAAAAGAGAATTTTAGACCAATCCCTGATGCATATCAATGCAAAAATCCTCAATAAAATACTGGCAAACCAAATCCAGCAGCACATCAAAAAGCTTATCCACCATGATCAAGTGTGCTTAATCCCTGGGATGCAAGACTGGTTCATCCTACACAAATCAATAAACGTAATCCAGCATATAAACAGAACCAAAGACAAAAACCACATGATTATCTCAATAGATGCAGAAAAGTCCTTTGACAAAATTCAGCAGCCCTTCATGCTAAAAACGCTCAATAAATTCGGTATTGATGGGATGTATCTCAAAATAATAAGAGCTGTACATGACAAACCCACAGCCAGTATCATACTGAATGGACAAAAACTGGAAGCGTTCCCTTTGAAAACTGGCACAAGACAGGGATGCCCTCTCTCACCACTCCTATTCAACATAGTGTTGGAAGTTCTGGCCAGGGCAGTCAGGCAGGAGAAATAAATAAAGGGTATTCATTAGGAAAAGAAGTCGTCAAATTGTCCCTGTTTACAGATGACCTGGTTGTATGTTTAGAAAACCCCATTGTCTCAGCCCAAAATCTCCTTAAGCTGATAAGCAACTTCAGCAAAGTCTCAGGATACAAAATCAATGTGCAAAAATCACAAGCATTCCTATATACCAATAACAGACAGACAGACAGCGAAATCATGAGTGAACTCCCATTCACAATTGCTTCAAAGTGAATAAAATACCTAGGAAGTTCAGTTGTCGGAGACAAAGGCAGTCAGAGTGGTGATGACCACCCTTTCCCCCATCTTGGAGGAGGCGCCAAGATGGTCGAATAGGAACAGCTGCAGTTGGAGGCTCCCACCAAGAAGAATGTAAACAGCAAGTGAACCCTGTACCAGCAACTGAGGTATACAGCTTCTCTCACTGGGACTGACTAGGCGGTTGTCTTGACCCATGGGGAGTGAGGAAAAGCGGGGTGGTACAACAGCACACCTGGGAGCCACACAGGGCAAGGGAGCTCCCATCCCCAGCCAGAGAGGCAGTGAGTGATCATGCTACCCTGCCCGGGAAACCACGCTTTTTCCATGGATCTATGTGACCCACAGATCCTGTCATGAGCCCACGCCACCAGGGCCTTGGTTCCTAAGCACAGAGTTGTGCAGATTTTCAGTGGCCACTTGGTTGGAGACAACCTAAGACTGTAGCAATTCAAAGATGTGAATATACATATCACCAAAGCAAACATTGTTAGGTAAGACAACCAATCAGAATTTCTTATGTTTTAAAAGATAAATGTTGATTTCACAGGACATGATCACCCTTTCTGCCTTCTAGGTATCTTACAAGACTTCTTTATTAGAAATAACACTTTCAAGGACTATTTATGACAGAGAATAGAATCTGCTTTTCCGTAGCTGCAGGGAAAGAGGAAACATTTTTCTCTTTATTATTCTGCTAAGATTTCTCTCACAAGCAGTTAGAAGGGCTGCCAGTTTAAAGGGTAAATACTAGAATTCTGTTAGTTCTTACCAAAAGAAAAAAAAATCTTCTAATATGAAAAAACAAACGACAAACAAGTGGCTCATGGTGATCTGATATTTTGCATCTACAAGATCTTTAAATAGAATGTTGTCAAGCTTAGATGGTTTTATATGTGCATTCAAAATTTTCAAGAAGTAGACAAGTCCTATGCTATCTAAATGATTTGGAGTGTAGAGAGAGTTAAAGCTTCTTGGTTCATTTTCATGAAGCTATAATAAGTCTCATACCATAACCTACTTTAAAACAGCACAGAACAATTGAAGATAACTTTCATTGAGGAATATAGGCAAGAAAATTCCTTCCCCCGAAAAAAGCAAATTAAATCCAGCAGTACGTTACTTAATGTAACCAAATAGGATTTGATTCTGGAATTCAGGAATAGTTCAAACACTAGAAAAACATCATCTAATATTTTAAGAAATTGAAGGCGAACAAAAACATGATTATAATTATTGATGCCAAAAAGTTCAGCTAGCAATTCTTCGTTTTTTAGAACTCCGTTTAAGATAGCGTGAATCTCCCAAACATGTTGAAGGTTATTTTCTTAAAGTCAATAGTAAACGTTTTAAATAAAGAAACTCTAAACGTATTTTCATTAAAATTGCAAAAGAAGAATGCCACTAGTAGTCAACAGTGATGGGGAGTGTGGGGGTGGTATGATATAGGTAATGCTGTAAGATGAGGGAAATAAATCTGCAGTCTGAAATCATTATTTGCAGTCAATAAGATTTTTATACCTAGAAAAAAGAAATTACAACAAAAAATTCGTTGGTCCTAAACAGCAAATTTTAGTAACCAGGCATTATATAATACACAGAAATTAATAGCCTTTCTTTTCTTTCTTTCTTTTTTTTGAGACAGAGTCTCACTTATTTGTTTCCCAAGCTGGAGTGCAGTGGCGTGGTCTCAGCTCACTGCAACCTCTGCCTCCCAGGTTCAAGCGATTCTTCTGCCTCAGCCTCTTGAGTAGCTGGGACTACAGCCATGCACCACCACGCCCAACTAATTTTTGTATCTTTAGTAGAGACAGACTCTCGCCTTGTTGGCCAGACCAGTCTCAAACTCCTTACCTCAAGTGATTTGCCTGCCTCAGCTTCACAAAGTGTTGAGATTATGGGTGCAAGCCACCGCATCTGGCCGGATTTTTTTTTTTTTTTTTTTAATACTGACATTAAATTGAAAGAACCAGGCCGGGCACGGTGGCTCACACCTGTAATCCCAGCATTTTGGGAGGCCAAGGCAGGCGGATCACCTGAGGTCGGGAGTTTGAGACTAGCTTGGCCAACATGGTGAAGTGGTATCTCTACTAAAAATATAAAAATTAGCCAGGCATGGTGGAGGGTGCCTGTGTAGTCCAGTTGCTTGGGAGGCCAAGGCAGGAGAATCGCATGAACCCAGGAAGTGGAGGTTGCAGTGAGCCGAGATTGTGCCACTGCACTCCTGCCTGGGCGACAGAGTGAGACTCCATCTCAAAAAAAATACAAAGAAAAAGAAATAAAGAAAAAGAAAGAAAGAAAGAAAGAAAGAACTGGAAATGGGGGAAAATCCCTTTCATAAAAGTGTGAAATCGTCCTATAAAATGGCCAAAAATAAAGATAACAAGAAAATACAAGTCATAATTACTTGTACATGGTAACTATAGGAAAAATTTGAAGATGTAAAATATGATGTAAATGAAATCACAGATATGCCAGGTACATGGTGGGAAGACTACCATTAAAAATATGAATTCTTCCAAAATTAAAATAGAAATTAAAGTAATTATAATCTCACCAACCTTTTTTTTAAGTGTAGTAAAAATTATCCTACAAAATAAATATGAGAGACTAACCAAGAAAATTTTGAGCAGAAAGCCCTCGTTTTGTTACTCTTTTTTTTCCTTACATTTATCTCCTGTCTCTCACAGGACCTCTTTAGAGAAAAATAGAGGAACTCAAAAAGGAATAAACTGACATTAATGAAGGGAAAGCGGAAAAGGAAGTCAGTGGCAGATTAAGATTTCAACCTACTTCTGGGAGACAGGAGGCATATGGAAGCCTTTGGCAAGAGGCGGAGGAAGCCCGGTGCCAAAACACCCTGTGAGGGGTCACAGTGGCGGTGGGCAGTGGCTTTCCCACAGAAACCCCACAGCACCCCTGGCCTCAGGAGGAGATGGAAAGGGGCATTTTCAGAAGTCTATAAGGAACATCTCTGCCATTTCATCCCTCTTACGCCCTTCCTCAGTTATTGCATGCCAGAGACCAAGCAGCCCAGCACGTGCCCCTGTGCCTTCACAGTGATGCCAGCACTTTTCTCCAGCAAAGTTGAAGCTGAGCAGAAATCAGACAGTACCCCAGAGTAAAGTAGTCCTGATTTTCTGCAGAGTGCCGGTGGTAGAAGTGATGGTGAGGTTTCCCTAAGGAGAAACTTTCCAAGCTCCACCGCCACCACTGCAGGGCGGTGTTACCACCTCTAACCACAGGTGATGTCATTCAGCTGCTTGCTTTCCCTGGTGTCTGTGCTTTGAGGATTTCCAAATTTGTATCTTTAGCCATGACCTGCCCCCTGAATTCCATTCTTATAAATCTGTTGTCTAAATAATACCTCCATGAGAGTGTCTGAGCCAGTGGTGGTGTGAGCCATAGGATGGTGATCTGATTGACCTTTTTGCAGGCTCCATGTTATCCTACTCTCCTCTCTGACCTCGTTTTCTAGCCTCTCTCTGCACATTCAGTGAGTCACGCTGCCTCCCTGCTGGTCCTCAGAAACACCAAGCACACTGCTGTCAACGGGGCTGTTTTTCTCCCCAACATTTTTATTATGAAAGTTTTCAAACAGAAAAGCTAAAAGAATTTCAGACTGACCAGCTTACAGTAAGCACGTATATAATTGCCACCTGCATTAATAGTTTTCTACATTTATTTCATCATGTATCCATTTATCTATCAATCCATCTTACTTTTTGATGCATTCTAAAGTAATGCCACAGGACTTTTGAACTTGGTGTTCTAACCTCTTAAGGCTGTTTCCTCCAACATTCACATGGCTCCTTCCCTCACTTGCATTGGCTGTCTGTCTGAAGAACACTTCTCAAAGAACCCTTTTCTAACAACTCTATGTAAAATGGCCTGACATTTTATAATGTGCCCATTCATGCACTGTGCCAGCCCCTCTAGAGTGAGAGCTCCACGAGGGAGGGGCTTCACCTGTGTGGTCCACCTGTTCCTTTAGCATCAGGACAATGCCTGACTTGTAGTACGTGCATTTGTCAGAAACTTCAAGTTCTCCATCAATATTCATTCTCCTATAAGTACTGTAGGGACTGCAAAACTCTACCTCCATGCTCTTAGGGTCCTGAGTGGTCCCAAGAATTAAATTGACATGAGATAGATTAAAAGCATACACATTTCTTTAGAATAGGTTTTTACATGGCATAGGAGTTCTCATAAGGAAATGAAGACTAGATTAGGAAATGAAGACCAGAAGAAATAGTTAAAGCAGTCACTTACATACTGAACTGGACAAAGAGTAGTATAGTTGACCCTTGAACAACACAGGTGTGAACTGTACAGGTCCACTTATATGTGGACTTTTACAAACTTTTTGCAGATTTGTGACAGTTTGAAAAAAACTTACAAACTGTGTAGCCTAGAAATACCCACCCCATTAAGAAAAAAAGTATGTCATGAATGTATAAGATACATGCAGTACTAGTCTATGTGTAAATTGACTGTTTATGTTATCAGTAAGGCCTCCAATCAACAGTAGGCTATTAGTAGTTAAGTTTGGGGGAAGTCAAAAGTTATATGCAGATTTCGGACTGTGTTAGGAGCACAGGGTTAGTGCTCCTAACCCTGTGTTGTTCACGAGTCAACTTGTAGTTGTGAAAATGTGATAAGGCAAAGGAGCATGGACTAAGGTAGATTAATGGGTATAGAAGTAACTAGGAAGGTAAGGGTTACTTTAACAAGGCTTGTTAGAACAGAATTCCCTTAGCCTCAACTTGCTCATCCTTAATGATAAGAATGTGTTATCTTTCACATGGGAATTTCATCTCTTGCTTTTGAAAAACAGTACGAAAGTCAGAGTGATCTTTTTGCACCTGCTGTTTTTTAAATGGCTTTAACTTAAATAGTAGACAATATACCAGAGTAGTTAGTATGTTTTTAACTCTTTCAACAGCCAGAATAAAAACTACATTTCCCAGCCTCCCTTTTGCCTTGACATGACTATATGACTGACCAAAGTCAAGCCAGTGAGAAGCGAACAGAAGTGATGTGTGTATGTCACTTCTGGTATCAGCTCTTAAAAGAACTGCATGTGTGCTCACCTGCCTTTTCTGTCCTTCCTGCTGCCTAGATGGGAGGAGCCTCTGTGTACCTCAAAAAGTAACAGGCACCCAGGGTTTGCAGAGTCAGCCTGTCTGCATTAAGTACAGTCAGTTATCTGCCTTCTTGGAGCTCTCCCAGGGAGAGCCTTACTGCTCAGAGAGGTGTTTTCCCCTACACTAGGCTAACCCTGGCCTTTTGTGAGCTCTTCATACCTAGTCACAGCCTCCTCTAACCTCATACCTCTCCTCAGGAAGCTACCTGAGTCACATTTTCCTCCCTCTTTCAGGTGTTTCAGCTATGTTTTGTCACCTTGTCTTTCCTGAGCTTCTAGACATATTCGCATTCCTTTACCAGGCTCTCTTCCCTGACAGTTTCACTGATGATCTCTCCTTACTAGACCCCTAACATCCTTATCTTAGCTCAGTTACTAGTAGAAAGCTTTTTCTCCCTTCCAGAATCACATCTAAGTCTGATGCCTCTGAAGTTTCTCCTGGAACAAGTGCTGTGCAGAACAGAATGCTTCAGTGCCTCAACGTACCCTTCACTCTTGACTGTCTCTCATGTGCATAGAGGCAGAAGAGACTGGGTTTCCAGGTGGTCGCTCCTTGGCCCCTAGCAGCCTCCTGTTAGCTCTAATGCATTCCATGTCTTCACCTGGTGCTCCTCAAGGACTGTAGCCATGGCGTCCTTTTAGTAATGTTCCTATCACATGTACATTTTAGTGCACTTTCAGCTAAGCAAGAGCTTTAATTCCTTATTCTAACTCTAGTCTCTTTCATGCCCAAATGCTGTCTCGTTTGGACAAATTTGGGTCCCCCTTTCTCCCTCCTTTTCCTCCTGGGTAATTAAAGTAGGTACATTGGTCACGTGTTTCCCTGTTTCACATGGGGCATTTCAGGCCCTGTGTTGCAGCCCTTTCTTTCCCACAGGCATCCCTAGTTCCTTACTAGGCTCTGTTTCCTAATAATTTTATTGTGGATCTCTTTTCTCCTTTTCTTTTTTCTTCCAGCACTATAGTAAACCTCTGTAGTATCACTAAGTATTACCTATGTCACTCTGGAAATTTGATCATTTTTCTGTTGTAAAGTATTCAAAGGGAAGAGCCACTAGAAGCAAATAGTTTTGTTTTGAGGGGTATAGCAGATGAAAAATCAAACACTTGAAAGAGGCCTTTTGTTACATGAGGGCGTCATTCTAGGTATGAAGAAATTGGGAGGGCGGGGACCTAGGAGAGTCCCTGCCAGGCTAAGCTCTGCTCAGCGCTTGCCACAAAGTAATGAGGACCTGTGGTGGTCACTTCTGATTTTACAGAAAAAATATAGGAAATATGAGTTTTTATGTGAAATATTCCAATTTTTAAATGTTGGAAACCGATATTAAATCTTTAAAATATGCCAGACCAAGTAAAACAAGTCTGTGGTGATAAATTTGTCCCAGGGCCTACTAGTTTACATCTTCTCTGTCAGGTCTTGAAGCTCTTGTCCTAGACCCACATCCTTTTATTTATGTGTTTATTTAACACAGTGTTCCTATTGTTACTGCAGTATCAGAATGGTCATTTTCAGAGAAATGTGTGACTTTTCAGTGTGATTTTATAAAGATCATAAAGCCACATTTTTTCCTAGAGGGGAGTTACTTTATGAAAGTCTTTGGAACAATAATGTTTGACATATAAAAATTCACATTATTTGCATTACTTGAGGGTATTTCTTTTCTCACTATTCTTTGGCTCCGGATCACTTGCCATTGGGGTGTTTTCATCGGCACGCTTAATTTGGCACATTATTTGCTGGCTGCGGTCTACCAGGTACACAAGACAGGCGGAGAGTCAGCTTCCATGGGCTGAGACAAATGAATGGACATGGTCATTTCTAAGAGTGATGAGTGGTCTGACTAGTGAAAAGGAAGAGGTGCTCCTGCATTGCAGAATGGCTTTGGTGGTGGGAGAGGCAGAGTGGGAATAAGATGAGGATCTTTATATTAGGAGGCCAGGGAAGAACTCTCTTAGGAGGTGACCTTTCAACTGAGTCATGTTTATGTGGAGGCACCCTTCTGAAAATAGACAGTGAACACCCAGGCAGAGGAGATTGCAGATGCAAATACCCTGAGTGGCACCATGCCTGGTAAGTTTAGAGGAGTGAGGGAAGGCCAGTGTTCAGGCTTAATGTGCAAGGGGCAGAGGTGGGTGCTGGTGAGATGGGGAAAATGGATTGTAGGAGCACAATGGAGCATAGTAGAGCATTGGTTACTTCTTGGGTGGCTGTCTCAAACCCATGTCACTCATCCAGTGGTGGCAGAATCCACCTGAATGTCTAAAGTAGGGAGAGCAGAAAAGACATGATCAGGCCAGAGCTTTTCCACAGAACTCAGCATCCTCGCATTCACTGTTAACACATTTATCCTCTGTGGTTTCTGAAACTTGGTTGCTTCAGTAGAATTGTTTAAATCTCCTATATTGATGGTTATGACTTTTTAAATGAATGATGCTTTCCACTTCTTTTGTTATTGACATGAAACTGTCTGTTCATAATATACGTGGAAAGAGCCTTAGGAAAGTTAATTAGGGCAGTGCAGGAGGCCCAGAAGGCAAGGTTGAGCTTACCTATCTGTGATTTTCAACTTGTTTTTACGTGTCTTTTTTAACACCCTGGTACTCTATTTTGTGATATGTAAACTTAAAACTAAATTAGTAAAAAAAAAAAAATGGTGGCAGGTTTTCTGCCTTCTAAATTCCCACATTTAAAAATATGGTGTACCTGGGATCGAAGGATACCAAGTATCCTTCTGAAGAGAAAGGGGACAGTGTCAAGGCCCTGGGCAAATAGTGTTTCCTTGAGCTCTGTCATCTGGAATTACCACCATTCATCAGCTTAATGATATTTTCTGCTGCCTCTTCAACTGAGTTTGGGCAGGAGTGATATATGAAAGTGAAGCGGAACAGTATTGATGGCCTAATGGGAAATCTTTTGTTAAAGATGTCCTAACAAAATGGACAAGTCTCTTCTTCAAGTGCTTTTTGGTAGTATAAAAAAGTAGAATTAAGTGATTATTTTTTTTCTTTCTTGGCTACTTAATATCTTCTCTGAAAATAAATATTTTCATATACTTTTTGACAAAGCACTGTACCAGGCATTATTTTTAAAATAGAATATAAAATGTGAAAGATTTTGAAATGCATTATATTGTGTAGATTGGATAACGGGAAGTAAATACAACACAACTGTGATTTTAAATTGTTGTAGAACAGGTTTTAAAATTCAAATGTAAGTTTACTATGAAGTATTTCCAGGTTGTATGTGTGTATTCTTTTATATATCATCTCTCCAAATAAAGCATTTGAGGTGGCTAATAAGAATGCTTGCAATAAAGTTAGGTTTGACAGAAAAAACTTGTGAGATTTGGTATTGAGATTGTGTTGAATCTATAAAGTAATTTGGGGAAAATATTGGGAACAATATCAAGTTATCTGACTAATGAACACAGTATAGCTTTCCATTTATTTAAATCCTTTTTACTTTCAGCAATATTTTGTATTTTTCATATATATATCCTTCATCCTGTGTCAGATTTATCCCTAAGCATTTCCAATTTTTTGATGATATTATACTGGTATTGTTTTAATTTCAATTTCTGATTGCTACTTGGATGAAAATCACAATTGATTTTGTGTGTTTTTCTTGAATCCTGCAACTTTGTTAAACTCACTCATGGACTCTGGTACCTTGTCTGTTAATTACATCTGATTTTCTACATACAGGATCAGACTTACTCAAGTAAAGTTACTGTACTACTACTTTTCCAATCTGGATGCATCTGGTGGAGCTTCAGGTAGGGGGTGTGCTGATTGCATTGGCCAGAATTTTCCAAACAGTGGTGAGAGGAGACATGCTGTCTGTCTTTGTAATTTCAGGGGAAAGCATTCAGTCTCCTACACAACCTTTATCTGGTTGAGGAATGTCCACGAAAAGGGGAGTGGAGGAGGCTTCCAAGTTATAGCTAGATCTAAAATTTTTCTGATTGGCAATTGGTTGAAAGAGTTATTATCAATAGAAAGTTTGCCAGGCATGGTGGCTCATGCCTGTAATCACAGCACTTGGGGAGGCCAAGGCAGGTGGATCACCTGAGGTCAGAAGTTTGAGACCAGCCTGACCAACATGGTGAAACCCTGTCTCTACTAAAAATATAAAAATTAGATGGGCTTAGTGGCACCTGTAATCTCTGTAATCCCAGCTACTCGGGAGGCTGAGGCAGGAGAATCGCTTGAACCCGGGAGGCAGAGGTTGCAGTGAGCCGAGATAGCGCCACTGCACTCCAGCCTGGGCGACAGAGTGAGACTCTGTCACAAAATGAAAAAAAAAAAAAAAAAAAAAAAGGAATGTCTGGGTTATGATAAGAGGTTGTGGAGAACAAAGTTTTATCATGCAGATAAAGCCTCTAAGTAGCAGACTTCACAGAGAATAGATTGTAAATGTTTCTTATCAGACGAAAGGTATGTGTTGATGTTAATGCTGGAGGGTATAATAAGGCATGTCTAGACCCCCCACTTCCCTGAACCAGTCTTTCAGGTTCAGTTATAGAGTGCCCTGGCTGAGGAGAAGACTATTCACATGTTTGGGGGACCTTAGGATTTTGTTTTTGGTTTACAAGAAGTTCCCTTCCACCCCTAGTTCACATTGTAAATAGGTGTTGGATATTGTGAAATACTTTTTCTATTGAGATGATCTTGTGATTTGGAGTACATTGTTATGGGTTAACTTGTGTCCTCTGGAAAAGATATGTTGAAGTCCTAACCTCCACTCCTCTAGAATATCTTTATTTGTAAACAGTGTTCTTGCAGGTATAGTTAGTTAAGATGAGGTTACACTGGGGTATGGTGGGACCCCAATCCAATATGACTGGTGTCCTTTTGAGAAGACAGCCATGTAGAGACAAAGACATTTGGAAGAATGGCATTTACTTATGCTGTCTTTGTCTAGTTTTCTTTCATTTTTCCCTGTTCCTGGTGGTAGGTGACTGTCTAGTTTGGGTATCAGGATAATATTGAACTCAGAGAATGAATTAGGAAGTGTTTCTTCCTTTTCAGTTTTCTTGAAGACTTCGTGTACAATTAACTTTTTTTTTTAAATAACGGTTTTATTGCACAGTAATTCACATACCCTAAAATTAACCTCTCAAAAGTACCTAATTCATGCAACCATTATTTAATTCCAGAATATTTTCATCATCCCCAACAGCAATCTCATACTCATTAAAAGTCATTCCCCATTCCCTCCCCTCTACAACTCTAGTCAATCACTAATTTACTTTCTGTTTCTATAAATTGGCCTTTTTTGGGTATTTCATATATATGGAAATATATAATTTGATTTTTTTGTTCTTTTAGCTTTATATTTTCAGGATTCATTCATGTTTGTTGCATGGATCAGTGCTTCATTCTTTGTTATCCCTAAATAATATTCCATTATATGAGTGTATCGCATTTGTGTATCCATTCATCAGTTGATGGACATTTCAGTTGTTTTCACTTTTTGGCTATTATGAATAACATTGCTATGAACATTTGCGTACAAATTGCTATGTAAACATAGACTTTCTTTTGTTCAGTATATACCTGGGATCTGGGTCATATGGTAAACCTATGTCTAACCTTTAAAGGAACTGTTTTCCAGAGTGCCTGCACCATTAACATTTCCACTAGCAGTATATGAGGGGTTCAATTCTCCACATACTGACCAACTGCTTGATACTGTCTGTGTTTTTTATTGTAGTCCTTCTATGGAGTATGAAGTGATATCTCATGGTGGTTTTAATTTGCGTTTTCTTTTCTTTTCTTTTTTTTTTTTTGAGACCGGGTCTCGCTCTGTCACCCAGGCTGGAGTATAGTGACGTGATGTCTGCTCACTGCAACCTCCACCTCCCGGGTTCAAACAATTCTTCTGACTCAGCCTCCCAAGTAGCTGGGACTACAGGTACATGCCACCATGCCCGGCTAATTTTTGCATTTTTAGTAGAGATGAGGTTTCACCATGTTGACCAGGCTGGTCTCAAACTCCTGACCTCAGGTGATCTGCCCGCCTCGGCCTCCCAGAGTGCTGGGATTACAAGTGCGAGCCACTGTGCCCGGCCGTTAATTTGCATTTTCTTGATGGCTAATGATATTGAGCATCTTTTCCTATTCTTCTTGTCTATTTTCATACCTTTTTTGGAGAAATATCTGTTAAAATCTTTTGCTCTTTAAAAAATCGGATCATTTTTTAAATCAGTGAGTTGTAAGAAATATTATATATCATGTCTATACAAGTCCCTTATTAGGTATCAGATTTATAAAATATTTCTCTTGTGGGTTGTCTTTTTACTTTCTTGGTTATATCCTTTATAGCAAATCAGTTTTAGATTTTGATGAAGTCTAGTTTATCTCTTTTTTCCTTTTGTTGCTTGTGCCATTAGCATCATACATAAGAAACTGTTGTCTAACCTAAGTTCACAAGACTTGCTCCTGTGTTATCTATATGTTTTATACATTTATTTATTTATTATTTATTTATTTATTTATTTATTTATGAGATGGAGTCTTACTGTGTTACCCAGTCTAGAGTGCAGTGGTGTGATCTCCACTCACTGCAGCCTCCACCTCCTGGACTCAATCCATCCTCTCACCTCAGCCTCCTGAGAAGTTGGGACTATAAGTGTGTGCCACCATGTCTGGCTAATTTTTGTATTTTTTGTAGAGATGGGGTTTCGCTGCATTCCCCAGGCTGTTGTCAAACTCCTGGGCTCAAGCAATCCACCTGCCTTTGCCTCCCAAAGTGCTGGGACTAGAGCACCCAGCCACATTTAGCTCTTAATTAAGTTTTGATCCATCTTAAGTTAATTTTTATATATGGTGTGGTGTGGGGTCCAATTTCATTTTTTTATATGTCCAGCTGTCTCAGCACCATTTGTAGAGAATACTATTTTCCCCCTATTGAATTGTCTTGGCACCGTTGTTAAAACTAATTGACGTGGCCGGGCGCAGTGGCTCAAGCCTGTAATCCCAGCACTTTGGGAGGCCGAGACGGGCGGATCACGAGGTCAGGAGATCAAGACCATCCTGGCTAACACGGTGAAACCCCGTCTCTACTAAAAATACAAAAAAACTAGCCGGGCGAGGTGGCGGGCGCCTGTAGTCCCAGCTACTCGGGAGGCTGAGGCAGGAGAATGGCATAAACCTGGGAGACAGAGCTTGCAGTGAGCTGAGATCCGGCCACTGTACTCCAGCCTGGGTGACAGAGCGAGACTCCGTCTCAAAAAAAAAAAACAAAAAACTAATTGACGTATATGTAAAGGTTTGTCTGGGTTCCTAATTCTATTTCATTGGTCTCTAGATCTATCTTATGCCAGTACCACATTTGTTGGATTACTGTTGCTTTGTAGTAAATTTTAAAATTAGGAAGTAGGAATCCTCCAACCATGCTCTTCCTTTGTAATGTTGTTTTGGCTATTCTTGGTTCCTGGCATTTCCATATGAATTTTAGTATCAACTTAACAATTTCTGCCAAACAAGACAACTATAATTTTGATAGAGAATGCTTTGAATCTATAGATCAATTCTGAGTGTGTTGTCATCTTAACAGTGTTCAGTCTTCTGATCCATGAACATGGAAAATTTTCTCATTTATGTAGACTGTCTTTAATTTTTTTTTTTTTTTAGATGGAGTCTTACTCTGTCACCCAGGCTGGAGTGCAGTGGCACGATCTTGGCTCACTGCAAGCTCCGCCTCCTGGGTTTACGCCATTCTCCTGCCTCAGCCTCCCGAGTAGCTAGGACTACAGGCGCCTGCCACCACGCCCAGCTAATTTTTTGTATTTTTAGTAGAGACGGGGTTTCACCGTGTTAGCCAGGATGGTCTCGATCTCCTGATCTTGTGATCTGCCCTCCTTGGCCTCCCAAAGTGCTGAGATTACAGGAGTGAGCCGCCGCACCCAGCCTAATTTTTAAAAATGTTTTTTACAATGTTTTGTACTTTTCAGTATATATTATATTTTTTGCTGCCTTTATTCCTAAATATGCCATTTGTTTTAACGCTATTATAAATGAAATTATTTTCTTAATTTCAACTTTAGGTTATTAATTGTTAGTGTATGGAAATACAATTGATTTTTGTATATCGATCTCATACCCTGCAACCTTGATGAACTTGTTTATTTGTCCTAAAAGTTCTTTAAAGGGTTCCTTAGGATTTTCTATGTATAAGATTATATCTTTTGCAAGTAGAGTTTTACTTCTTTTTCGGTGCTTTTTATTTTTCTAGCTAGAGCCTCCATTATAATGATGAATATGGGAAGAGTGGACATCTCTCTTTATTCATGATCTTAGGGGAAGGGAGGTCACTCTTTTGCCAGTAAGTACGTTAGCAATAAGTTTTTCGTAGATGTCCTTTATCAGTTAAGACAGTTACCTTCTGTTCCTAATTTGTTGAATGTTTTTAATAGTTAATTCTGTGAAATGCTTCTTGTGTGACTCTTGAGAGGGTCATGTAGTTTTTGTTCTTTATTCTATTGCTGTTGCATAGAACATTGATACATTTTCACATGTTAAACTAATTTTGAATTCCTAGGATAAATCCCACTTGGTAATGGTCTATAATACTTTTCACATATTGCTGATTTGGTTTGCTACTATTTTGTTGAGGGTTTTGGCATGTATATTCTTAAGGGATATTGGCCTATAGTGGGTTTTTGTTCTTATTGTTGTTGTTTTTTGTAATATCTTTGTCTGGTTTGGGTATCAAGGTAGTATTGACCTCAGAGAATGAGTTCAGAAGTGTTCTCTTTTTCTTAGTTTTGTGGAAGATGGTAGAATTTGTATTACTTTTTCCTTAAATGTTTGGTAGAATTCACCAGTAAAGTCATCTGGCTCTTGAGTATGTTTGTTGTTGTTGTTGTTTTTGTTCTTTTGTAGGATGGTTTTTAGCCATAAATTTATTTTCTCTAATGAATAATGTGCTATCCAGGTTATCTGTTTCTTCCTGAATGAGCCTCGGCCTGATTTGTTGTCTCTGTTACTTTGTCCTATCAACTCTAGCTGCTTTGGTCTTGCAGGACTTTTTGCTCTGTCTTCTCAACTTAAGGAATCCACTTGGATCCACCTCTGTTGTCCTTCCTTTACGTAGGCCTGGAAACTCTCTCAAGTCTCTAATCTGGGACCACAGGAGACCTCTCACCCTATTTGTGTCCCATCTCTTAGGGACCACTGTTCTTCATTATCTTATGTCTACTGTCTTAAGAACCATTGCGTCATGCATTTGTATGCTAGTTTGTTGTTTCAGGCAGTTGGGTGTACCCTTCCCTGTTGTGCCAGGGAAAATAGAAAGATGTTATATCTGCACAATATTTGTTTTTTGTAGCAAAACAAAACAAAACAAAAGACATTTTCAGATCTACAAGGATCCAGGAAATAAACTGCCATTTAAAATATTATGATAAACATCCTCCAGTTATTTGAACTAAAAAATAAAGACGTATTAGAATAAATTGAAATAAAAGCTGGTTTCAATCTCACCAAGTATCTAAATTCTTGAAAATAGGGAAGGATTAAATGTATCTTACAGGGCTGGGAGAACAGAAAAAGTTTTGTTAATGGAAACGAAATGTTGTGCAATTACTAGATGATAGAAAGCAGATGGAACTGAATTGAAATGGTGGCGAAACCTATCACCCAGAAGGTATACAGGATAAAACTAAGGAGAAAGTAGGAACAGCTGCAGAAGATCTATAACCTCAGAGTGAGGTAGAACATTGGTAGAGGCCCTAGGCATCTACCAGCCTAATTGAAGGTTAACATTCAAAACAGGCCAATCAGACCCCTCCCCTAATACACGTTGCTCTGCTTTGTGGGACTGCACTGTAGAGAGGGTGAACTGTCTATCTGAGGTGATTTCTAACATGGGGGTTGGCCTAGGGGAGAAGCACTGGGGAGTTTGAGGGAAACACAGAATGCAAATGGGGTGGGCAAAAGGGGAAATTCCTTAAAGAAACAGGCATAGACAAATAGGAAGTTCAAGCCAGCTGCCTGTAATAATCTACCCAATCTTCCAGTCATAAAATAGAAAACCAAAGACCACAAGACATTTGAGAAAGCCTAACAGCAAGATGCAGAAAGACCAAGGAAATAAAGAAAACAGCTGAACACAGAAGAAGCAAAGATGATAGGAAGTGTAATGGGTTGAATTGTGCCCTCCACACACACACACACACAAAAGATAATTTTGAAGTTGTAGCTCCCAGTACCTCAGAATGTGACCTTATTTGGAACTGGTGTCATTCCAGATGTAACTAGTTGAGATAAAGGCAGAGTTGAGAAGGGTAGGCCCCAAATCCAGTGTTGAGAAGGGTAGGCCCCAAATCCAGTCTTATAAGACTGGCGTTCTTATAAGAATATGGCCAGGTAAAGACACAGGCACAAAAGAACACCATGAAATGATGAGGGAAGATATTGAAATTATGTAACTGCAAGCTAGGGAATACCAAAAATTGCCAGTAAATTACTAGAAGCTAGGAAGAAGCAAAGAAGGATTCAGCTATGGGTTTCTGAGGAAGATTGATTTCAGACTTCTATCATCCAGGACTACTTGACAGTAAATTTCTATTGTGTATGACACCCAGTTAGTGGTACTTTGCTATGGCAGCCCTGGGAAACGAATAATAAATCAGGGAGTAAAATAAATTTAATCATCATGACTGGAAAAATAGAATGTTCAAGTAACCCACAGGAAGGTAGAAAAAAGAGAATGAGCAGAATGAGAAACAGGAAACAGAAGACAAATAATAAAATTGCATGTTAGACTTAAGCCCTAGTCCCCCAGTATTTACCTTAAATGTAAATGGTCTAAATGCACCAATTATAGGACAGAGATAACTGCCCAAGCAATTTTCAGATTCAATGCTATTCCTATCAAGCTACCGACATTTTTCACAGAACTAGAAAAAGCCATTCTAAAGTTTGTATGGAACCAAAAAGAGCTCAAATAGTTAAAGCAATTCTAAGCAAAAAGAACAAAGCTGGAAGTATCACATTAACCAACTTCAAACTATACTATAGTGTTGCAGTAACCAAAACAGCATGGTACTGTTAGAGAAACAGACACATAGACCAATGAAACAGAATACAGAACCCAGAAATAAAGCTGCACACCTACAGCCACCTGATCTTCAACAAAGTCAACAAAAATATGCAACAGGAAAAGGATTCCCTATTTAATAAACGGTGCTGGAATAGCTGGCTAGCCATAGGCAAAAGAATGAAACTTGACCCCTATCTTTCACCATATACAAAAATTAACTGAAAATGGATGAAAGATTTAAATGTAGGACCTCCAACTGTAAGAATCCTAGAAGAAAACCTAGGAAACACCCCTCTGGACATAGGCCCTGGAAAATAATTTGGGACTACATCCTCAAAAGCAATTGTAACACACAAAAAAATTGACGAACAGGACCTAATTAAACTAAAGAGCTTCTGTACAGCAAAAGAAACAGACAACCTAGAGAATGGGAGAAAATATTTGCGTGCTATGTATCTGATGAAGGTCTAATATCCAGAATCTATAAAGAACTTAAACAATTGAAAAAGCAAAAAACAAAACATAACAAAAAAACTCATTAAAAAATGGACAGAAGACTTGAACAGACATTCCTTAAAACAAGACATACAAGCGGCCAGCAAGCATATGAAAAAGTGCTCCACATAATGAGTCATCAGACAAATGCAAATCAACACCACAATGAGATACCATCTCACACCATTCAGAATAGCTGTTATTAAAAAGTTAAAAAAACAGACGCTGGTGAGACTGTGGAGAGAAGAGGATACTTATACACTGTTGGTGGTAATGTAAATTAGTTCAGCCATTATGGAAAGCCATTTGGAGAATTCTCAACTTAAAGCAGAATTACCATTTGACTCAGCAATCCCATTACTGGATACATATCCAAAAGAAAACAAATTGTTCTACCAAAAAGACACATGCATTTGTACATTCATTGCAGCACTATTCACAATAGCAAAGACATGGAATCAACATAGGTGCCCATCACCAGTGGATTGGATAAAGAAAATGTGATACATATACAGCATAAAATACTATACATCCATAAAAAAGAATGAAATTTTGTCCTTTGCAGCAACATGGATGGAGTTGGAGGCCATTATCCTAAGTCAATTAACACAGAGACAAAAACCAAATGCCTCATGTTCTCACTTACAAGTTGGAGCTAACCACTGGGTATTCATGGATATAAAGATGGCAAAAATAGACACTGGGGACTGCTAGATGGGGGAGAAAGAGAGGGTGGCAAAGGTTGGAAAACTATTGAATACTATACTCAGTACCTGGGTGACAGAATCGATTATACCCCAAACCTTGGCATCATGCAGTATACCCAGGTAACAAACCTGCACATCTACCCCCGAATCTAAAATAAAAGTTGAAATCATTTTTTAAAAATATAGATGATTAGAGTTCTTAGTCCATTTTGTGCTGCTATAACATAATACCAGAGGCTAAGCAATTTATAATGAACAGAAATGTATTGAGTCACAGTTCTGAAGGCTTGGAAGTCTGAATCAGGTGGCTGGCATCTGTCAAGGGCCTTCTTGCTGTGTCATAATATGCCAGAAGGCATCACATGAAGGAAGTGCAAAGAGGGCAAGAGAGACAGCATGAGCACATGCACATACGCAGCAGGGAGCCCAAACTTGTCCTTTTATAAGGAACCTAATCCTGTGATAATGACTCTACTCCCTTTGTGGCAGAATTAATCCATTTATGAGAGTGGAACCCTCATGACTTACTCACCTCTTAAAGGTTCCACCTCCCAACACTGTTGCACTGGGGATTAAATTTCCTACATATGCTTTTTGGGGAACACATTCAAACCATAGCAGAGTAACAAAACATGATCCAACAGCATGCTGTCTACAAGAAACCTCAAATATAATGATATAGGCAGGTGAAAGTAAAAGGAAGAAAAATGTGTATCATGAAAATATTTTTAAAAGCAGGAGTGGTTATATTAAAATCAGATAAAGACAACTTCAGGGAAAATTACCAGAGGCAGAAAGGGACATTACCTCATGATTAAAAGATCTAGCCACTGAAATGACATAACTAATTTAAATGTATTCATTCCAAACCACAAGACCTCAAAATACATGAAATACAAAAAAAAAATGATAGGGCTAAAAAGATAAATAGACAAATTAACAATGATAGTTGGGGCTTTCCCACTTATGAATTAATAGAACAACTAGACAAATCAAGAATATAGAAAAATTGAACAATACACTCAACCAACAGGATATAATTGATATATAGAGAGCACTTCACACAACAACAGAATGCACATTTTTTTCCAGTGCCCATGGAACACTCACCACTAATAGACTGTATCCTAGGTCATAAAAGAAATTTCAAGAAATATTAAAAGAATTGAAATAGTACAGAGCATTGTTCTCTGATAACAATGGAATCAAACTAGAAATCAATAAGAGAAGGACAATAGGAAAATTTCCAATGTTTAAAAAGTAAACACACTAATAACTCATGGGTCCAAGAGGAAGTCACACAAGAAGCTTTTTAAATGCATAGAACTGAATGAAAATGAAAACATCCAAATATGTAGACTACAGCTAAAAGCAGTCCTGAGAGAAAAAACCAAAAGCTTATAGACAAAAGGTGAAAAAGGGAAAGATTTTAAATCAATAATCTAAGTTCTCACCTCCATAAACTGGAAGAATAGCAAAGCTAACTCAAAACAAGCTAAAGGGAAGGAATTATAAAGATCAAACCAGAAATCAATGAAATTGAAAACAGGAAAACAATACAGAGAAATCAATGAAACAAAAAGCTGACCCTGAAAAAAAATCAGTAAAATTGAAAAACCTCTATCCAACTGACAAAGAAGAGAGAGGACAGAAATTATCAATATAAGGGATGAAACAAGAGATATCAGTGTATATCAGCCATTTAAAGAATAATAAGGGAAAGCTGTGAACAATTTTATGTTCATAAATTCTGTAACTTGGAAGAAATGAGCCAATTCTTCCAAAACTACTGGAACTCAACCAACATGAACACTTGAATAGTCCTATAATCATTAAAGAAATTGAATTTATAATTTAATACTCCTAAAAAAGCAATCCCTGGGCCCAGATGATTTCACTGGAAAATTTTACCAAATAGTTAAAGAAGAATTAAGTATCAATTTTATATAATTTCTTTCTCTTTTTTGAGACTGAGTTTTCACTCTTGTTGCCCAGGCTGGAGTGCAGTGGCATGATCTCGGCTCACCACAACCTCTGCCTCCCAAGTTCATTTGATTCTCCCACCTCAGCCTCCCGAGTAGCTTGGATTACAGGCATGTGCCACCACACCCAGCTAATTTTGTATTTTCAGTAGAGATGGGGTTTCTCCATGTTGGTCAGGCTGGTCTCCAACTCGTGACCTCAGATGATCTGCCCGCCTTGGCCTCCCAAAGTGCTGGGATTACAGACATAAATAGAAGAGGGGACATTTCCCAACTCATTTTATAGGGGTGATATTACCCTGATACTAAACTAAGACAAAGTCCTCTCCAAAAAAGACTTACAATCAGTATCTCTTGTAAACTTAGATATAAAACTCCTCAGCAAAATATTAACAAATCAAATACATCAATGTATAAAGAGAATGAGCAGAGCAGGAGTTATTCCAGATGTGCAAGGCTTGTTCAACATTGAAACATCAATTAATGTATTTTACCATATAAACAGGTTAAATATTAAATATTACATGATCATATGGATTGATACAGAAAAAGTAATTGACAAAACCACCAGCATTTATTCATGGTAAAAAGTTATCAAACTAGGATTAGAGGGGGAATCTTCTCAACCTGGTAAAGGGCATCTATGAAAAATTTACAGCTAGCATGATACTTAATAATGAATTACTAAATCCTTTCTCCCTAAGATTAGGTACAAGGCAAGAGTGTCTACTCACACTAATCTCATTTAACATCTTTGTGGAGGTTCTAGCCAGTGTAGTAGGGTACGGAAAGAAAGAAAAGGAATACCCATTGGAAAGGAAGAAATAAACCTATCTGTATTTACAGGTGACACAATTATCTATGTAGAAAATGCTGAAGAATCTTCAAAAAGACTCCTAGAATTAATAAGTGAGTTCAACAAGGTTTCAGGATACAAGATCAATAAACAAAATTCATCAAAATGTATACATTAAATATGTGTAAGTTTTTGTATATCAGTTATACCTCAGTAAAAAATCAATTGCATTTCTGTATACTAACAATTAATAGATTCCAGAAGAAACACGAATATGACGTGACCATGGAGAAGCAAAAGAAAACAAGGAAGTATGCAATCATGAAGTGAATGCTTAGTCTCAGATCAAAGGCTTAAAGAAAAGATTGATTAAAACCTAAAAAGTGTGCTAGAGGAGAAGTTTCTCAACACCGTTCCACTTATTTTTCCAATATATCACACAGCTGGGCCCACCTTACCACATCCTTGTCAATACCAACTTTTCCACTAAAGCCAAACTGGACTTAGTGCAGTCAGTGATGGACAGTCTGTATGCCAAGTGTATCCCTTGTATAACTGATTGTATAATGGCTGAAATTGAGAAATTGGGGCGGAAGTATTGAGTGACTCCAAGGATCATCAAGGATCCAAGATTTGAAAAGTTACCATGCACACACAGAGGAACCTACGCAGAAGACTGCCTAAAACAGAGAATAACCCAGCATTAAGTGTCACATTGTGGCCATGGTTGACCAGAGACCCTAAAAGAAGAATCTATAAGATTCCTAGAGTTCCTGTCATGTACATTTCTAACCATCATAGATACAACACGGAACTGATGTCAGATGATTATGGAGCTCCTTGGTTCTAATTCTTATAAGACAAAGTTCCTCTGCCTTTCTTAGACCAGTTCCTCTGCCTTTCTTTTGTTGCCAGTTCATTAAACATGCAATACCATAGGACAACAATAGGCTTTTCAAGAATGGTGGTGGAGCAATTGGATACCCAGTGGCAAAACTAAACAACAATAAAATCCTTTACCTAAACCTCATATTTTATATAAAAATTAACCCAAAATTAAGTGAATTAAATGTAAAATATAAAACTATAAAACCTTTAGAAAAAAATATAGCAGAAAGTCTTCAGGACATGTGTTTTGGCAAAGAGTTTTTTGTACTTGCCACCACAAGCACAGTTGCTAAGAACTAAAACCAGTAATTGGACTTCATCAAAATTAACTTTTTTTTGTCTTCAAAAGACTCAGTAAAATGGATGAAAAGGCAAGCTACAGACTGGGAGAAAATATTTGCAAAACCGTATATCTAAGAAAGGCGTATCTAGAATATTTAAAGAACTTTCAAATATCAAGAATAAAGAATCAAACATCCAGTTAACAAAGGGCAAAAGTCATGAATAGGTGATAAGATGTTTACTATCAGTTGCCATTAGGGAAATGTGAATTTAAACTACAACGAGATACCACCACCTGTCTATCAGAGTGGCAAAACAAAACAAAACAAAACGCTAAGTGCTAGTGGAGATGCTGAGAAATTGGATCTTTTGTACGTTGATGCTAGGAATGTAAAATGGTAAAACGCTACAGCTGCCTTAGAAAACAGTTTGACAGTTTCTTAAAGAACTAAATATGAATCTCTCATACAACCCAGCCATTGTACTCTTGGGCATTTATCCCAGAGGAATGAAAGCTGATGTTCACACAAAAACTTGTGCAAATGTTCACAGTAGTTTTATTTGTAATAGCTCCAAATTGGGAACAACTCACATTTTCTTTATGGGTGAGTTAGTTAAACTATGGTACATCTATGTCATGGAATAGTACTCAAAAAGAAATGAACTATTGTTACACAAAAACTTGGATGGATTTTAAAGAAATTATGCTGAGTGAAGAAAACCATATATACAGTGTGATTCCATTTATGTAACATACTTGAAATGACAAAATGGCAAACCGGTTTGTGGTCACCAGTGGTTCAGGATGGAGGAGAGTGAGAGTTGGCTCTTACTATAATGGAATCCTTGTGATGGAACTCTTCTTTATCTTGGTGGTGGTGGTGGTTGTCACCAAATCTACACGTGTGGCTAAGTTGCACAGAGCTAAATACAGTGTGTACAAACACACATATGCACACACATGTAAAATTAGTAAAATCAGAATAAGGTTGATGGCTAATGTCCGAGCTGTGATACTGTGCCATAGTTACTATACAAGATGTTTCCATTGGGGAAACTGGGTGAAGTATATATGGAATCTCTCTGTATTGGTTCTTACAACTGCATGTGAACCTACAAATATCTCAAAATAAAAGTTTAATTCACATGCAAAAGAATAAAATTGGACCTCTACTTACACCATATATAAAAATTAACTCAAAAGGCATCAAAGACCTCAATGTAAAAAGCTAAAGCTATAAAGCTCTTAAAAGAAAACTTGGGCATGATTGGGTGTGGTGGCTCTTGTCTGTACTCTCAGCACTTTGGGGAAGACAAGGCAGGAGGATTGCTTGAGCCCAGGAGTTCAAGACTAGCCTTGGCAACATGGTGAGACCTGTCTCTACACAAAATTTAAAAATTAGCCAGGTGTGACAGTGTACCACTGTGGTCCCAGCTACTCAGGAGGCTGAGGTGGGAGGATTGCTTGAAGCCAGGAGGTTGAGGCTGCAGTAAGCTATGTTTGTACCACTGCACTCCAGCCTGGGTGACAGAGAGAGATGCTGTCTCCCAAAAAACAAAAATAAAAGAAAACATTCTTAGATATATGTCACTGAAATCATACATATACCCAAGTATTAAAAAAATTGTTGTTAGAGTTTTCAAAATTAAAAATATTTTTTACTTCAATGGACAATATCAAGAAAGTGAAAAGACAACTTGCAGAAAGGAAAAAAAACTTTTAAATTATATGTTTGTTAAGGAACTTGTATTTAAAATATATAAAGAACTCTTAGAACTCAACTGTATAAAGACAAATGACCTATTTTTAAAACGGGCAAAGGGTCTGCGCAGACATTTCTCTGAAGATACACAAATGGCCAATCAGCACATGAAAAGGTACCCCTCATCATTAGCCGTCAGGGAAGTACGTCGGAAAACCACAATGAGTTACCCCTGCAGACCTACTAGGATAACTCTAACTGAAAAGACAGATAATAACAAGTGTTAGTGAAAATGGAATTTTCATACATTGCTGGTACAAGTGGCAGCTTTGGAAAACAGTCTGGCAGTTCTTCAAAAGGTTAAATATAGAGTTACTATGAAGCGGGTCAATGGGTACAGTTACAATTAAATAGGAGTTCGGGTCTAGCGTTTCACTGCACTATAGTTAATAATAATGTAATGTATATTTCAAAATAGCTGGAAGAGAGGATTTTGAATGTTCTCACCACAAAAAAAGGATATATGTATGAGGTAAAGGATATGTTAATTACCATAATTTGATTATTATACATTGTATATGTGTATTGAAACCTCACACTGTACCCCATAAAAATGTATAATTATGTGCCAATAAAAATAAAATAATAAAAAAACTTTTTTAAAAAGAAGAATATATGACCTTCTGATTTTGTGCTGTTAGTTTTGTTTGAGCAACTATATACACTTTGAAAAAGATGTATTTTAAAAAGTTTTAGGCTGGGCGCAGTGGCTCATGCCTGAAATCCCAGCACTCTGGGAGTCTAAGGAAGGAGAATTCCTTGAACCCAGGAGTTCAAAACTAGCCTGGGCAACATAGGGAGACTATATCTCTACACCCCCCCAAAAAAAATGAGCTGGGCAAGGTGGTGGTGTATGCTTTTGTTCCCAGCTACTCAGGAGACTGAGGCAGGAGGATCACTTGAGCCCAGGAGGTGGAGGCTAGAGAGAGGTGTGATCATACCACTGCACTCCAGCCTGGGCAACAGAGTGAGACCCTGTCTCAAAAAAAAAAAAAAGAAAGAAAAGAAAAAGAAAAGAAGAGAAAGAAAAGTAAAAAGTATTCAGCAGACTACTCAGGCTGACACCCCCATCAAGCCAAATTTTACTGTGTTTTTTTGAGTACCTATACCATCTTCAACAAAATTTAAATGGTCTTATTTGTTAATTTTCAGCTTCCTAATAAAGATCCTGAGATTTTCGACATTTCATCCAAGTGCCTGTCTATACTGGTTCAGCTGTATGGAGGGGAAAACCCAGACAGCCTCTCTCCTGAAAATGTGGAAATTTTTGCTCATTTGCTGACATCCAAGGAGGACCCAAAGGAACAGAAGCTTCTGTTAAGGATTCTCAGAAGAATGGTGAGTTTACATAGAAACTGGGGACACTGGGTGGCTTTGCTGGCAGCCACAAGGGCAGTGAATAGCCATTTCTTGTACCTAATTTCAGATTTCCAGAAAATTTGCAAGAGTGGTAAAGAACTCCGGTCACCTTTCTTCTTAATCACCTGTTGTTGACATTTGTCATATACTGTTCATCTGCATATATACATATTTTTTCTGAACCATTTGGGAGTAAGTTAGAGACATTGTGCCTTGCACCTCTTAACATCTAAGTATGTATTTCCTAAAATAAAATTGATATTCTGTTACTTAAGTAATCAAAATCAGGAAATTTAACACTGATAAAATTCCTTTACCGGTCTTCTGTCCATATTCTAGTTGGGTCAGCTGTCTCAGTAACTTTCATAGCTTTTTTCTGGTATAGGATACAGTCCAGGATTATGTATTTTGGTAGATATGTGTCTTTAATCTGGAATAGTCTTTCAGTCTTTGTCTTTCATGATATTTTTGAAGATTATAGGCCAGGTTTTGTTGGGTTTTTCCCCCCCTCAGAGGCCTTGGGGGTCAGCGTGGCCTCCTCCCACTGGAACGAAGCGCTGGAAGGGGCTTGAGTGAGCGTGCAGTCCTATTCTCTTTTCATGTATTTATTTTTATTTTTTATTTTTTGAGACAGAGCCTAGCTCTGTTGCCCAGGCTGGAGTGCAGTGGCGTGATCTTGGCTCACTGCAACTGACTAGAGCCCAGGCATTCTACATCTCTGTTGAGGCTGTGCGTCTGAGGGGTCTTCAGTTACCAGCCTCTCCTTAGAAGTGTCTCTGCTTTTCTTCCCACCTGGCCACCAACTGCCCTCACCTGGGCCCACCTTGTGCATGGCAGCAGCGTCTTCACCAGCTTTTGTTGTCTGGCCTGGTCGGAGGGTACATTTGGCTACCTGTGTAGACCAGGTATTTTGTAGCATCTCCCTGAGTTTGGGTCTGTTTGATGTGTCTTCACGATTCGATTTGTGAGTACTCGAGAAGTAAATTGGTCCTTCTCAATCTATCACATCCAGAGGCTCTTGGTGGCTGTTTGCCCCTTGCTGGTGATGTTAATTTTGATCACTTGGTTTAATCACTGTGTAGTTAGTTATTATTATTTTGTAGTAGTTGCAAAATGGATGTTTTCTCATCCCCAGCATTTATAATTCCCAGCATTCCACTGTAAGGAAAAACTTTCCCTTCTGCTTCACTTATTTTATTTAAAAATGCATATACAGCTGATGTCTATTTGAAAGTACTTTTGAAAACCTATTCTCTTTCTACAGTAAATCTTTCTCTGCTGATTTTGAAGGCCACTATTTACAGTAGCTAGTGTTGAAGTTATAAAGGATGGGGGTTCTGTTCACCTGTCATCCTCTGGTTTGTCAGTCCATGTTCACTTCTAGATCCTAGTACCTTGAGGTGTCCTTTGGCAGGTGGAAGCTGTGGATGTTCCAGAGAGTTGTACTCAAAATGACTTGCACCAATTTGATAAGTAGACAGTTGTGAGTGACCCAGCTGAACCTGCATGACAGGTGATGGGTGACAGAATTAGAAGGGAGATAAGGAGATTGACTCCCTCACTGCTGTATTGTGCTGCTGTGTGGATGTGACTCCCCTCAACCCCAAAACAAGACTTACTAATCTCAGCAGAGTCATTACCTGAGTTGCAGGATTATGATGGTCTAGTCCAGTTCCCCAAGTGTGGGATGAATACTTCTGAGGAGAGTAGGTTTTGGAGACGGTGCACCAGCCTAGCACTAGATGATGTGGAATCACGTAGTGAGGCAGTTATTTCATTTCCATTTTCTGTTGGTCTTTCTGGTTATTCAAGGCAGAAGCCTCAGTTTGTTGTTGTGTCTTTAACACCTCTCTAATCCTTCAGCATTTCCCTTTTAACAGAGCTGGCCTCTCAAGCTCTCATCTTTTACAGTGGAGATGTTTCTTTTAAAAATTATTTAAAGAAAAAAGGTGAGTCAATCTGAAGACAAGTACTAGAGAATATAATAATACAAGTGATCTGTAGATATGGCAAAAGTGTGAATTTGGTAGAAAATGTCAAAAACTTGGAAAATATTGGTCTGATATCTGATATGGTTAAATTTTGTAGGGATCTATAGTCTCTTTGAAATTCAGGACCAGTTTTTTTTTTTTTTTTTGAAACTTAGAATTTTCACATCTTTTTGGCATGGTACTTATACTGTATATTATATGATGCCCATAGGAGGCACTCAGGCAATGCCACCATAAGCACAGTAATATTTCTGTGGCAAAATGTATGAATATTTACACCAGGTAGAGGTAAATTAAGACCAAACATGGGCTCTTATGAGTTCAGGTGAGGTTTTGCTACCATATGTGTTTTTGAACAATATGAAATTTGTGTTTTGAACTTATGAAAAAAGGTTTGGATTTTCAGAGCTCTCTAGATTTTAGAATTGCAGATATTATGGAAGTAAGTTATGTTTTACTAAAACACTGATCAAATTAATCATACAGATTAATTAATAAGACCCCAACTTGTTTGAAATAAACAGATTCTACCGTCTTTTAGTTTGCTTTACTATTTAAAATGGCTTCTTTATAATATCTGACCTTCCTCATAGGGCCAGGTAGATTTTGCTTTGTGGAAGAAAAGTTGAATCCAAGTGATTTTTACCTTTGTATGCAAAAACAAGTTGATCCTGGTGCTGCTCATCTATTTTCTTTTTATTGTGGTAAAATGTATATAGCATAACATTTATCACTTGAATTATTTTTAAGTATGTGGTTCAGTGGCATTAAGCATATTCATATTGTTGTGCAACCATCACTATTATCCATCTCCACAACTTTTTCATCTTCCTAAACTGAAACTCTGTGCCTATTAAACAATAACTTCCCACTCCTCCTTCTCCCAGTGCCTGGTAACCACCATTCTACTTTGTTTCTATGAATTTGACTACTCTAGGTACCTCGTACAAGTGGAATTATACAATATTTGTCCTTTTATGTCTGGCTTGTTTCACTTATTGTAGTGGCTTCAAGGTTTATTCATGATGTAGCACGTGCTAGAATTTCCTCCCTTTTTAGGGCTGACTAATAATCCATTGTTATGTGTATACCACATTTTAAAAATGTATGATCCATTGATGGACATTTGTGTTGTTCCACCTTTTCTGTCCCATTTATTGATTTTTTAAAACTTATCTCTGTCATTATCAGAATTGGCTCATGGATTTTTCAGTGGGTTACAATCCACGGCTGCCCCAGATTTGGCTAATGGAAATGCTTTCGGATGTCTGCTATGTCTTTTGACATTCTCCATCATCTTTTTTTTTTTTTTTTCTGGAGTGCTTTCAATCATAATGTGATATTCCAGGCTCATATTGTATTACTACTCCAGCCTTGGAATCAGGCATTTCTCCAAAGAACTATGGAGCCTTTCTGTGTGGTATTTAGGAAGTAAGATGCAAAAACGTTCTGGATTGGGATTAAAACAACTGTTTGTTTGCTTAGCAACAATAACAAATAGCCTGGACAGTCCCAAGATACTGTTTTCTACCCTCTTCTGGAGGGTATCTGTGAAGGTCACTCTAACTCTTTGATGTCTCTACTTTAGTTTTTCAAGAATGCCCATAATGTTTGCAGGCCTGCCATCTGTGATAAATGCCTCAAAATCTTCTGAAAACCTTCTGATTTACCCTGGGTAAGTCAATGTTGGGTCAAGTCATATAAAACATATAATCAGAGATTCTAGGGGCCCCAGTCAGCTCAGCTATGGCCTTGAACTTGCCCATCCTGAAGCTCAGTTCTAATTAAATGGAAAACAGATGGTCTCCAGTTTACCATGGTTCAAATTAGGATTTCTCAACTTTGCATTGGTGCAAAACTGATGCTCATTTAGCAGAAACTGTATTTCAGGTACCCATACAACCATTCTATTTTTTACTTTCAATATGGTCTTCAATAAATTATATGAGATACTCAATACTGTGTTACAAAATAGGCTTTGTATTAGATGATTTTGCTCAATTGCAGGCTAATGTAAGTGTTCTGAGCACATTTAAGGTACGCTGGGCCATGACGTTTGGCAGGTTAGGTATACTAAATGCATTTTTGACTTACATTATAATGGGTTTATTGGGAAGTAACCCCATCTGTACTGAGGTTAGTACATTTGGAGAGAAATAGCAGCAGGTTACCCAAAGAGGAGTGTGATACCACCTGTCTCATACTTCTGGACTGATTTAGTCCTCCTTCCTCTTTGTCCTTCTGTTCTCTGTTTTTAATTCTCTGGCAGCCATTGCTTTATAATTGTTGGCTTACTTTCTGTTCTTATCTTTACATTACCCTTGTTCCCGGGTGGTAATGTGGTCGGTCTTGTTATTTGTTGTATCTTCAGAATGTTATGGTGTCTGACGTGTAAAAGATGTTCATCAGTTGTTGGTTACTACTGTGTGGTAGTCTCTGTGTTAGGATTTTTGGTGGATTAATCTCCTTTAATCTTGACAGCATCCCTGGAGAATAGCTCCAGTGATTGTTCCCAGATCATTCCCATTTTATAGGTTATAACTTAAGGCTTAAGGAGCTTAAGTAATGTTCCCAAGGCCACCAACTAGGGAATGATAGAGCTGGTATCAAGCCCAGGTTGGATTGCCCCAGCCCATTCTCCTTCGAAGTAGCTGGCCCCAGGCTGCTGCTTTGCCAAGGACTGATCTGAATTCCTCAGGCATTTGTCAGGCAGAATTTGACTGAACTTTGATCCAGACAGCACCTGAGAGATTCATTCTTTTATTCATAGAAAAACAAGTAATGGATAGAGTTATGACTGTGTGCAAAGCACTGCACTGGAGATATTGAAACAGACACGATCTTGCTGCTCCCTGCCCTCAGGGATCTCTAGCCAGAGAGACATGGAAGCAACCAGCTTCATTACAAAACAGGATCCAATCAGTGCTACACTGGAGGAGCCAAGAAAGTTCCGCAGGAACAATCATTCTGGGGAGGAAGTTGGCAAGACATGATGTTTAAACTGCGTATGGAAGAATGTGTTGGTATTCTACACACTGAGCAGGAAGAAGCACATCCTGAGCAAAGACCCAGAAATCCATGGAGCCAGATTGGGAAGACATAAGAATGGGCCAGGAAAAGCCAGAGCTTCACTGAACATTAACTTTAGGAGAATTTAGAGTTTAGACATTGTTGATGGAATTAAGAAATTCTGGTCTCTGAAAGAAAAGGCTGCTGGCAGCATCTTAATTGAATTAGTTTTCCTTACTGTGGCATAAAACTTTACCATAGTAGCTGTCACGGAATAGGTATTTAGCATTTACTGAGCTGAATAAGAAATGTTCATAAAATACAGCGTTTTTATTATTGGCAGTTCATTTTTGGTCTTCAGTCCATATTGGGAGCTCGTGTTAGTACTTTGTAGACACACCTAGGTCAGACTGAGAAGGACCATAAAAGACATTTAGTTATCCCATAGTCTGAAGCTTCAGTCTTCTCCACAGTAGCCCTGCCAAGTTTCTGAAGACTGCATGAGATTGGATATGCATATGGATAGAGGACAGGAACTTGAGTGATATAAGGAACACATGCAAAAATTTCCTGTGACTTTGGGGAGACCCAACTCTCAGGCTCGGCTCACTGGAGCAGAAGAATCAGATTCCATAGAGATACAGAGCCATTCTAGATTTATTACCTGGTGCCAGTAATTGGATTGAGGAGGCCTGACAAATGCATTTTCTTGACCATAAGAAGTTAGGGAGGAAAAGACAAGTTCCCTGAGGACCTAGTCAGAGGATATTCATTAAGTACCCACTCCCACCAGGAGCACATCTAAAAAGAAGAATATTCTAAGCTGATGGGGTCATCTCTTTTAAAACCCTGATGGAAGAGTGGCCTCCTGTGCCCAAAGCTGAGCGAGTCTGGATGGATTCAGAGGGCAAGCCCAAGATACGTTTGACTCCATAATTTACAGGTAATGAGCATGTCAGTGACTGGTAATCCATGGTTGTTAGAGAATCATATTGGGAAATCATGTGGCAGATCCCTCCCTGTGAATCACAGCAAGGGCCCTGGATTCTTGACTTTTCTGTTTAAAGTCCCAATCTTGTGACAGTCACTTTCTAAAACTACAATTTTCACTAACAAATTAAAGAAATAGAATGTTTAATTTCTGCTAATAGAGATGGGATGTGTTTTGCCTCTAGGGTGCTCTTTCTTATTTAGTCTGTATTTAGAACATCCGGAGAATGTTGAAGAAACCTAACGATTTAATTATCTGCTGTAATTTAAGAGGAAGTTGGGAGGCTTTATAATTATACTTTCTGCTTTAGCTTTAAAAATGTGATGGAAATCCTTCAAGTGTCTCCCAAGTTTACCTTTCCCTTAAACTGGATATCAATGGGAGTTTTCCCAGGGCAATGATTGTAGATTAGCTACTTGTCTCTTAATTAAAGCTAGCTTACTCCAACACTCAAAATATTGACTACATACGAACCACCACAAATTTGTTCTGTGCCTAAAATTGGCTTAAATATATGCTATCAACTACTCTCTGAAAGCAGAAAAATCGTGGGAGGGTGACTATAATATGCTGATGTTACTAACTCCCTGTTGCCTTCTCACCCATCTACCTGGTGCAGCAGAGGTGGAAGGAGTGTGATTTGCAATAACTCTCTGAAGATGAATAGTATTAAGGATTTGTTACAAATACCTGTTCCATGAAGAATCTTTATCCTGTGGTCTTCAGAAAGTCTTGCTGTGCTCACTATCATTTTCCTTCTGAATTCTCATATAGGTCACCAGCCCCTCTCATTCCACATGAGAACACGCATGTTATGATGCTGAAAATGAGTGTAATATAGCATTTCTTTATGTATAGAGTCATTACATTTTTAAAGAGACCAGATGAGGAAACTAGGAATTCTGCAGCCATTCTTTTAATATTTTAGCACCAGGTTGGGCTGTAGAATTTAGAATCAGAAGAGGCACTGTTTCTCCTAGAAAAGTAAAGAAATATTCCTTGAGATATAATAAAAAGGTGAAATTATACCTCTCTCCCTCCTTTTTTCTTGTGGTTAAGACCTTCTATTCTTGACTTGTATTCTTAAAGGAGAAAAGAATGGGGATTGATGTAAAACCAGTAAAATTTCTAAGAGAAACACTATGCACCCAAATGAGTTAAACGTAAATTTAATCAATTTTATGAAATCTGGTTTTTAAGAAGATTTCCTAAAACCCTGAGAGGATGCTCTTAAGCGTTTCTGAAAGAGATCTTTTATTGAATCCATACACACCCATTTGCAGTTCCATTGGAGAGGCATTCTCTGCCACTGATTGCTATAGGGTTTGCAAGTTAATTTGGGAACTCTTTGAATGATTTTGTTGTATCTTTCCAACAAAGAAAAGAAACATGGATGGCACTGGATGATATTATGTTAAATGAAATAAGCCAGGCACAGAAAGATAAACACTGCATGTTTTCACTCATATGTGGAAGCCAAAAAAAGTTGCTCTCATAGAAGTAAAAAGTAAAACAGAGGATTCTAGAGGCCGGGAAGGGAAGGGAAGGGGGATGGGAGGAAGGATAGGGAGAGATTTGTTAAAGGATACAAAATTACAGCTAAATAAGAGGAATAAGTCCTAGTACTCTATACCATTGTAGGATGACTATAGTTAATAATAAAACACAGTTTCAAAGAGCTAGAGAAAGATATTGAACATTTTCAACACAAAGAAATGATAAATGTTTTAAATGGTAGATATCCTAATTACCTTGATCTGACCACTATACATTATATGTATTGAAACATCACTGTGTACCTCATGAATATGTACACTAATAATTTGCCAATTTTTAAAAAAGTCTATTAAAGAAAAAGAAATATAGTGCCTAAAATTTTTACATAATTCCCTGAAGAGATATTCCTGAGATTTTATGCAAGGCAGATTCAGAAAATGGCTAGTGGAACAGAGTCATTTATAGCCAGTCCTTCTCAGGACTCAGACCTCAGTGTTACTATGATAAAATGATAGTCCACCTCAAGAGCGTTGAGGAAATATATAGATCTTTCCCATAGGTATCGACAAGATCACATGTCACAGGATGTGACAGAGAAAGCTTCCTTAAGATCCATCTGAACATGTCTCATTTCCCCACACATCAGCTCTCTACTTTCCTCCTCACTTGGGTTCTCCTCCTAGTATCTGCAGTTTGATTCCATATAAGGATGTATGATCTAGAACCATTGCAAGAGGCATTGAATAGGAAAAATCAACCAGGTCTGATTGAGTATAGGTCTCTGAGGCAGGGGAATGTGAGCTAAGTGTGGCTCTAGAATCGTGGACCACAAATTGAACACAAAGGGTCAACAAAAGTTTTAGGTGGTTCTGGGTTCTGTGGTTTGGCCGTGGTTCCAATTCTCCCTCTGTTCTTACACTCAAGTGATTCAAACATTTGTTTCCTGCCTGACTTTTGAGAAAACTGGAGTCTGTGGACCCCACTTCATGGGAATTCCTAATCCAAATACCTGGAATATAATTAGTACCTTCAGTAGAGGTAGAGAAAAACCCATTTAATATGGTAAGTTTAATTTTACACATGTTCAGTAAAAATAACAAATAACACCTTGAAAAAGTGATCTGGTGTTTGAAAATTAGGGTGGATGAATATGAAAGGCCACAAAATGAAATGCAAAATTAGATTCTAGTTGTAAAAAAAAGGAATATGTATATAAGAGTTATCAATATTGAGATAATAGCTAAATCCACAAGAGTGGAGTCATTAATTCGTTCAGCAGTAGTATATTGAGCATCTGTTATGAGCCAAACATGGAAGTGCTGAAGGTATAATACATGAAGAACAAGACAGGCAACCCCTCTGCCCTCATGAAGTTTATGACCTGAATGGCTGAATACAGTATATTTCTTCCCAGAAATAGTATAAAGGATAATAATAAGCATCCAGGGTTGAGATTTGGAAAATATTGTCAGTTAAGGAGGTTGAAAAGTTTCATGTGTGTTTTAAAGATAAAACAATGTGAAAGTCAGCTTAGTGGAATAGACAGAATGTGGCCTAAGAGCCCATAGCCCTGAGTTCCAATCTCAGCTCTTCAGTCAACTACTTGTACTGCCATAGACAAGACACAACCTCTCTATGTTTCACTACTGACAAAGCAAGCAAGTTGATTGAGATTTGTGTTTTTCCAACTACACATCATGATCCACTGAAAGCAATTTAAAGTTTCACAGTGCAGCATTTGTTATTTAAATAAAAATGAAATAGAACAGAATAACAAATCTTAATGTGTTGTTCATAGGATATTGCTTTGTGAAACTTTTTTTCCCGTTTTCTGCATCTGTTTGCACATGTGGCTGTGTGTACCAAGTTGTGATATGAATTTTCTTTTTAATTTTAGAGACATAATTTCACTCTGTTGCCCAGGCTAGTTGCCTTCCCTTCCTATTTTTTTTTCCAATCTGTCATTTGTAGCGCCTGTGCAGCATAATTTTCCTTTTGTTATGATATCTTTTCTCAAGAGATTCAGGTCCCCTACTCCCTTCCTGTAATCCTAGCACATAAAATTTTTTCCCTGCTCTCTCTATAGCGTCTTGTGCTCTTTCAGATTTCTATTGCCATTGGTGATACTTTTACTCTTCTTTTTATTATAAAAAGTCTCAAAATCCAAGAAAAGATGAAAGAGTCATAGGATGAGCACCTGTGTAATCAAGAATTAAGAATTATCATTTTACCATATTTCTGTTGTGTGTATGTGTTTTCTAAATCATGTGAAAGTGAAGACATCATGGAACTTGGTCTCTAACCATAATACCATTATCACAACTAAGAAAATTAACAATTTCATATCATTAATATCTACTTAATACTTTTTTTTTTTTTTTTTTTTGAGACAAGGTCTCACTCTGTTGTTCAGGCAGGAATGCAGTGGTGCCCTCATGGGGACTGCAGCCTTGACCTCAGGGGCTCAGTTGATTATCTCACCTCAGCCTTTCAAGTAGCTGGGACTACAGGCATGCACCACTGTGCCCAGCTAATTTTCTTTTTTTAAAGATAAAGGCTGGGTGCAGTGGCTAACACCTGTAATCCCAGCACTTTGGGAGGCTGAGGTGGGCAGATCATCTGAGATCGGGAGTTCAAGACCAACCTGGCTAACATGGTGAAACCCCATCTCTACTGAAAATACAAAAAGTAGCCAGGTGTGTTGGCGGATGCCTGTACTCCCAGCTACTCAGGAGGCTGAGGCAGGAGAGTTGCTTGAACCTGGGAGGCAGAGGTTGCAGTGAGCCGAGATCACGCCACTGCACTCCAGCCTGGGCGACAGAGTGAGACTCTGTCTTGAAAAAAAAAAATATATATATATAGACAGGCTCTACAGCCATACCACCCTGAATGCACCCGATCTCATCTGATCTCAGAAAAACAGAAATAGGGTTTCGCTATGTTGTCCAGGCTGGTCTTGAACTGGGCTCAAGTGATTGCCTGCCTCAGCCTCCCAAAATGCTGGTATTATTAGTTGTCAAAAAATGACTATTATAGTCTTTTGTTTTTAAACCACATTTCAACCAAGGCTCACATACTGAATTTATTATTGTTTCCTTGTCTCTTTTAATCTAGAAGAATCTTTCTTTTTTTTTTTTTTTTTCCTTATGAAATTGACTTTTTGAAAAGCCTAAGTCACTTGTCTTATGGAATATCCCATACTCTGGAGAGTAGAATGATTATTTCCTCATGATATTTTGGGTCACAATGTCCCGTTGATAGTGCCCCTTATACTGTATCATATTGAGAAGCATGTGATGTCAGTCATCTCCACTTTTAGTGATGCTAAGTTTAATTGCTTGGTTAAGAGGGCATCTGCCACATGTCTCCACTATGCAGGTGTGTGTTTCCCTTGCAATCACTAAGGCATGCTTGGAGAGATACATTGGAACCGTGTGAATATTCCTATTTCCCACATTGACTTTTTAAAGTAAAGGGTAAAAACTATAAAAATTTGATAATATTTATGGAGCAAAATGGTTAATTTTAATGCCTGAGGGGAAATATTTAAAATGTGGAAAGGACCAATCTACTTTTCTTGGTAACAGATATAATAACTCTCAAAAAGGGAGAAGAGTTGCCGGGAACACTGCTTCCTTCTATGATATTAATTCATTGAGAATCTACCCAGTACAAGTTGTAAGTAAAAAGCTAAGAGTCCCTGGTGCTTTGCGCTCTGCAGCCTCCTGAGAACCAAGGGAAGTGGTGGGAGAAACACAAAAGAAAGCTCACTGTGAGGGACCATTTATTTATTCAACCCCTGAATATTTCCATTTAAAGGGAATTATTATCTGGTTCAAATAATAGTAATTGTAAATTCCTATGGTGTTTTCCTGATGCATAGTAATCATTTTGACCATCACCAACTTCACTGTGCAGCTTTTGCTGTGCAGAATGCTACAGATTCCTTTGGTAATTTGGGATGTCTAATGTCATGCCCTTAACAAAGCCAGTCTCAGAACAATGAGCATTTAAAGCAAGTTAAGTATTAGAATGAACATGTTTGAAAAATACTTCCAGGCCAGGCATGGTGGGTCACGCCTGTAATCCCAGCATTTTGGGAGACCGAGGAAGGTGGATCACCTGAGGTCAGGAGTTCGAGACCAACCTGGCCAACATGGTGAAAACCTGTCTCCGCTTAAAATATAAAAATTAGCCAGGCGTGGTGTCAGGCGCCTGTAATCCTAGCTACTCAGGAGGCTGAGGCAGGAGAATCGCTTGAACCAAGGAGGTGGAGGTTGCAGTGACCCGAGATTGCGCCATTGCGCTCCAGCCTGGGCGACAACAGTGAAACTTTGTCTCAGAAAAGAAAAAAAAAAGAAAAAGAAAAATACTGCCTTGTGGTTGTAAACAGCAATGGCAATTTTTTGAGGGACCTTCTGTTATGAATACCTACACTAAATGTTTTTAAATTTCGTTTTTTAAATAATTTAAATACAATTTTTCTTTAATATATATTAATTGTAAGAAATGAATTCCATCAGTTGAAATAAACAATAACTAATATCCACATTATGTTCGTAGGGATATATCTCTTTCCTTAGCAAGACTGTTTCTAGGTAGATACACTATATATAAAGCAAATAACCAGAGTTTGGTATCAGGTTTTAAATAATCACAGAAAAATATAAGGAGAATAGTTCAGTTGATAATTACAATATGTATCCAAGATAATATTTTAAGTTCAAGCTGTGAGATGAGTTGAATTGAATCATATCATGTAAAGTATGACTCTTGTTTTTTTGTAAACTAGTATCTTGAATTCAGTCAACAGAACTACTCCAAGGTTTAGGTATATTATTTGATAACACAGGAGTTCCTTTTTGTTCCAGAATAAGTGATAATGGAAAACTAACCACTTAATGTCGATTCATTTAAACTGGCAATCTAACAATTACGGTACATAATGACAAAAGGTTTCATTGGGATTTAATCTCAAAATATGAAACTAACATTTATCAAAGTGAATTTGTCTTTTGACAATGTTATGAAGTCATTCTAATGAGTTATTCAGCATTTTTCAGTACCACACAGAAAAAGTCCTCAGTAAGACAGAGTGACCACTCACTCAACAAGTAAATATTGTTTTACTTGTTGACTGCTCTGTGGCACCCACAGTTCTCAATGTTGGGGATACAGCAGGGAACAAGACAGACAGAAAACCTTGCTCTAATGGAGCTTGCTAAGAGAGTGACATGATAGCCACATTTATTAAGTAAACTATGTCGTATTTTATGTAGGGAAAGCACTAAGAAGAAAAATAACGAGAGAAAGGAAAATAGGAAAGACAGCAGGCTATTTGCAGCTTTTAGATAATGTGACTAGGGAAGGCCTCCCTGAGATGACATCTGAGTAAAGACTGAAAGAAGTAGAGAAAGCAGCCAGGGAGTGTTTGGAGCAGGGGAATAGCAAGTGCTAGGGCCGCAAGGCAGGTATATCCCTGGTATGTTCTAGGGACTGTAAGGAAGCCCCTGTGTCCAGAGCAAACTGAGCAAGAAGGAGACACATAGGATGTGAGGGAGACAACAGGGAAGGGTGTCGTGGAGGAAAGAGGTTACAAAGGCCCTGTAAACCCTTGTAAACACTGGCCTTTATCCTCAGTGAAGTGGAAGCCTTTGGAGGGTTTTGAGCTGAAGGGATAGACAGTCTGGCTGCTGCATTGAGAGTAGTCATCGAAGAGGGTGAAGGATAAGAGATATATGTCAGGAAGCTGCTATATCGGGAGAGTCCTGATCATGACTTGGAGGGAGTAAAAAGTGGTTATATTTTGGATATATCTTGAAAGCAGAACCAATATAATTTGCTGACATATTCGTTGGAGACTAGGAAAGAAATACTGAAAGATGATTCCAATTTTGGCCTAAGACAAAACTGAGATGGCTAAAACTGTAGGAGGAACTGATTTGAGGGCAGAGAGAAAACCAGAAGCTCAGTTGAACATTTTACATTTAAGATGCCTGTTGGACATCCATCTGGAAATGGCAAGCTGGCAGTTGGCTCTTCAGGCCTGGAATTCCAACAGAGGGAGGTCTGGACTTGAACAGAATGGTATCGGAATGTGGAATGCTTGAATGTAGATTCCGGAGGTTGCCAGTTAATGGTAATGACCAGGTATAGGTTAAAACAAGGGGAGTGAATCAAGTGTGGAGGAGGACAAGATCACTGGAGGGAAAGCCAAAGAAATAAGTAGTTTTGGAAGGACCCTCTCTGTGGACTTTGAAATGACCAAGCGCTTGATAAAGGTGGTGTTGAAGACACTGACAGTGAGCTGGGGAATGGGAGTGTGAGCGACCTGATAATCCACAGATAACTGCCACAGGTAAGAGTAGAAGGTGTTCTCTGGTGACGTAAGATTTAAAGCTGGGGGAAGAGGGGCAGGGGATGCATGGAGGATGGGTGGAGAATGACCAGGAAGCTTCTGTGAGAACCAAGGAGTTTTCTCCGGGCCCAGCAGCTCAGGACTATGAAAGACACATGTAAGAGGAGCCTATCACGAGGGAAAAGCCCAGTTTCAGTTACAGCAAAAAAAGTGAAAGGCGCATCCTAGGAAGAGACTGAGGATAAAGGAGGTCTTGCTGGTGCCTCTGTCCAAAAGGCACAGTGAGTAGAAAGGATTCAAGAGGAGGGGTGAAGATGAGAATCAGAATATAGAATATACAGAGCCTCATAGAGATGAGAGCCCAGGGGAATAAGGCTGACCTGGGGGGCCTGGGCTTTACATGGCGACCTACATAAACTTGGACACAATGAGGAATGAGATTGGCCTTGACTGTCCCAGGCCAACTGGATGGGTGAGGCTGTGAGTGAGCCTTGCTGGAGCCTGAATAGTTCTGGGACAACTCCTGACTCCAGCCAGGACAGAGGTGACCCCCACCCAGAAGGCCTGTGTTCCCTATGTCCCTGCCCCTGGGAATCAGCAGAGATGCAGTCTTACTCTGAGGGTATGGTAAGAAGGCCTATAGATGGATCTTTTTGCTCCATCACTTGGGGCTTTACCAGTGATTCTAAACTTCCTTGTATATCATCTTTTACATTATCAAAATTGCATAATGGCATGTTATAACATTCTTCATACTTAACCTTTCCAGCCCCATCATAAAAATGAGTCTCATATTGTAAAACTATGTAAGATCTTCCTCAGTTTTCCCTTGCTGTTCAAACTAGCATTCCGTTTTGAATTGCCTGTCTTTTGAATTGTCTTGTCTTCACCCTTGAAGAGATTTTTCTCTTCTCCAACTGTTAATCATCTAGTTTTATGTTTATCTGTCAGACCCTCACTCATCAAAGACTTTGGTGTAATTCTTCTATCATCACTGGCACTGATTTTATGAAATCTCACATCTTTTGCAAGATTTTAATTTTTTTCTTCACTTTGGTATGTGACCACGTGAGAGCCAACTACTCATCAGTTTATCAGTGCACTTGTTTATGCCCCTAAAGACTTGGGCTTCCCTAATCAATCAGACTTCCTGGGAACTAAGGAATTGAAAATAAATATGTAATACGTATCCTCTGCCACTCTCACTACCCATTTAGCATAGCAAACCTATGATCCCACATGCATACATAGTTTCTATTTAAGAATTTGCCTTTAAAATCAAGTATCATAGCAAATGACCTTTTTGATCTGTGTCAGTGCTCACTTACTTTGATTTTTAAAAAATATTTTTGGCTTCTAGTGGTGATGAGTAAGGTTGAGCTAAACCACATCGTCTCCTTCCAGTATTTCTGCTCAGAACATTTAGGAGATGGCTGGGCAAGGGTTAGTGCCCCACACATATGTCACAGATCAGGTCTCATTGGCATTTTAGACAATTGTGCCAGACTTTCTAGACCAGTATCCCAGTGATGGCCATGAAATTGTTATTGAGGCTTGTTTAACGTTTTTTGTTTCAGGGATTAGTCTTTTCCAACACCATTGTTAAAGGAAATGTTTTGAAAGTGTTCCTGAGAATTATTGCTCATGGCATCTTGATTTCCTTTTTCAGTTGAAAGCATGCTGCTATCATGACCCTCCTTGAAGCAAGTAATGATTAGGTCTCTCATTTCAAATTATTCTGCTTCCATTTCCAATGTATACATATAACATTTTTATCCATTCTCCAAAGAAAGTTTCAGAGTTCCATACAGTACATATATTTTTTAGGATACTGAACACTTTTTTTTTCTTGTTTCACTTTTTAAAAAAAATAAATACCTTAAGTTCTGGGATACATGTACAGAATGTGCAGGTTTATTACATAGGTATACATGTACCATGGTGGTTTGTTGTACCCATCAACTAGTCATCTACATTAGGTATTTCTCCTAATGCCAGCCCTCCCCTTGCCTTCCATCCCTCCACAGGCTCTGGTGTGTGGTATTCCCCTCCCTGTGCCCGTATGCTCTCGTTGTTCAACTCCCACTTATGAGTGAGAACATGTGGTGTTTGGTTTTCTGTTCCTGCGTTAGTTTGCTGAGAATGATGGTTCCCAGCTTCATTCATGTCCCCGCAAAGGACTTGAACTCATTCTTTTTATGGCTACGTAGTATTCCATGGTGTAAATGTGCCACATTTTCTTTATCCAGTCTATCATTGATGGGCATTTGGGTTGGTTCCAAGTCTTTGCTATTGTGAATAGTGGTGCAATAAACAATAAACATATGTGTGCATGTGTCTTTATAGTAGAATGATTTATGATCCTTTGGGTATATACCCAGTAAAGGGATTGCTGGGTCAAATGGTATTTCTAGTTCCAGATCCTTGAGGAATTACCACACTGTCTTCCACAATGGTTGAACTAATTCACACTCCCACCAACAGTGTAAAAATGTTCCTATTTCTCCACATCTTCTCCAGCATCTGTTGTTTTCTAACTTTTTCATGATCGCCATTCTAACTGGCACAAGATGGTATCTCATTGTGGTTTTAATTTGCATTTCTGTAATGACCAGAGATGATGAGCTTTTTTTCACATGTTTGTTGGCCACATAGATGTCTTCATTTGAAAAGTGTCTGTTCATATCCTTCGCCCATTTTTTGATAGGGTTGTTTGTTTTTTTCTTGTAAATTTGTTTAAGTTCCTTGTAGATTCTGGATATCAGCCCTTTGTCAGATGGATAGATTGCAAAAATTTTCTCCCATTCTATTGGCTGCCTGTTCACTCTGATGCTAGTTTCTTTGCCAATGCAGAAGCTCTTTAGTTTAATTAGATCCCATTTGTCAATTTTGGCTTTTGTTGCTATTGCTTTTTGTGTTTTACTCATGAAGTCTTTGCCCATGCCTATGTCCTGAACGGTATTGGCTGGGTTTTCTTCTAGGGTTTTTATGGGTTTAGGTCTCACTTTTAAATATTTAATTCATCATGAGTTAATTTTTGTATAATGTGTAGGGAAAGGGTACAGTTTCAGTTTTCTGCATATGATGGCTAGCCAGTTTTCCCAGCACCATTTATTAAATAGGGAATCCTTTGCCCATTTCTTGTTTTTGTCAGATTTGTCAAAGATCAGATGGTTGTAGACGTGTGGTGTTAGTTCTGTGGCCTCTGTTCTATTCCATTGGTGTATATATCTGTTTTGGTACCAGTATCGTGCTGTTTTGGTTACTGTAGCCTTGTATAGTTTGAAGTCAGGTAGTGTGATGCCTCCAGCTTTGTTCTTTTTGCTTAGGATTGTCTTGGCTATACAGACTCTTTTTTGGTTCCATATGAATTTTAAAGTAGTTTTTTCTAATTCTGTGAAGAAAGTTAATGGTAGCTTGATGGGAATCACATTGAATCTATAAATTACTTTGGGCAGTATGGCCGTTTTCACAATATTGATTCTTCTTATCCATGACCATGGAATGTTTTTCCATTTGTTTGTGTCCTCTCTTAATTCCTTGAGCAGTGGTTTGTAGTTCTCCTTGAAGAGGTCCTTCACATCCCTTGTAAGTTGGATTCCTAGGTATTTTATTCTCTTTATAGCAGTTGTGAATGGGAGTTTGCTCATAATTTGGCTCTCTGTTTGTCTATTACTGGTGTATAAGAATGCTTGTGATTTTTGCACATTGATTTTGTATCCTTAGACTTTGCTGAAGTTGCTTATCAGCTTAAGAAGATTTTGGGCTGAGACGATGGGGTTTTCTAAATATACAGTCATGTCATGTGCAAACAGAGATAATTTGACTTCCTCTCTTCCCATTTGAATACCCTTTATTTCTTTCTCTTGCCTGATTACCCTGGTCAGAACTTCCAATATTATGTTGAATAGGAGTGGTGAGAGAGGGTATCCTTGTCTTGTGCCGGTTTTCAAAGGGAATGTTTCCAGCTTTTGCCCATTCAGTATGATATTGGCTGTGGGTTTGTCATAAATAGCTCTTATTGTTTTCAGTTATGTTCCGTCAATACCTAGTTTATTGAGTGTTTTTAGCGTGAAGTGGTGTTGAATTTTGTCAAAGGCCTTTTCTGCCTCTATTGAGATAATCATGTGGTTTTTGTCATGGGTTCTTTTTATGTTTTGGATTACATTTATTGACTTGCATATGTTGAAGCAGGCTTGCATCCCAGGGATTAAGCCAACTTGATCATGGTGGATAAGCTTTTTGATGTGCTGCTGGATTCCATTTGCCAGTATTTTATTGAGGATTTTCACATTGATGTTCATCAGGGATATTGGCCTGAAATTTTCTTTTTTTGTTGTGTCTTTACCAGGTTTTGGTATCAGGATGATGCTGGCCTCTTAAAATGAGGTAGGGAGGAGTCCCTGTTTTTCTATTATTTAGAATAGTTTCAGAAGGAGTAATACCAGCTCCTCTTTGCACCTCTGGTAGAATTCAGCTGTGAATCTGTCTGGTCTTGGGCTTTTTTTTTTTTTTTTTTTTTTTTGCTTGGAAGGCTATTAATTACTGCCTCAGTTTCAGAACTTGTTATTGGTCTATTCAGGGATTCAACTTCTTCTTGGTTTAGTCTTGGGAGGGTGTGTGTGTCCAGGAATTTATGCATTTCTTCTAGATTTTCTAGTTTATTTGCGTAGAGGTGTTTATAGTATTCTCTGATGGTAGTTCATATTTCTGTGGGATCCGTGGTGATACCCCCTTTGTCATTTTTTATTGTGTTTATTTGATTCTTCTCTCTTTTCTTCTTTATTAGTCTGGCTAGCGGTCTATCTATTTTGTTAATCCTTTTAGAAAACCAGCTCCTGGATTCATTGACTTTTTGAAAGGTTTTTTGTGTCTCTATCTTTTTCAGTTTTGCTTTGATCTTAGTTATTTCTTGCCTTCCGCTAGCTTTTGAATGTGTTTGCTCTTGCTTCTCCATTTCTTTTAATTGTGATGTTAGGTTGTTGATTTTAGATCTTTCCCGCTTTCTCCTGTGGACATTTATTGCTATTAATTTCCCTCTAAACACTGCTTTAGGAGTGTCCCAGAGATTCTGGTACATTGTATCTCTCTTCTCATTGGTTTCAAAGAACTTCTTTATTTCTACCTTAATTTTGCTGTTTACCCAGTAGTCACTGAGTAGCATGTTGTTCAGTTTCCATGTAGCTGTGCGGTTTTGAGTGAGTTTCTTTAATCCTGAGTTCTAATTTGATTGCACTGTGGTCTGAAAGACTGTTTGTCTTGATTTCCATTCTTTTGCATGTGCTGAGGAGTGTTTTACTTCCAATTATGTGGTCGATTTTAGAATAAGTGCTATGTGGTGCTGAGAAGAATATATATTCTGTTGATTTGCGGTGGCAAGTTCTGTAGATGTGTATTAGGTCCGCTTGGTCCCTAGCTGAATTCAAGTCCCGAATATCCTTATTAATTTTCTGTTTCATTGATCTGTCTAATATTGACAGCGGGGTGTTAAAGTCTCCCACTATTATTGTGTGGGAATCTAAGTCTCCTTATAGGTCTCTAAGAACTTGCTTTATGAATCTGGGTGCTCCTGTGTTGGGTGCATATATATTTAGGATAGTTAGCTCTTCTTGTTGCGTTGATCCCTTTACTATTATGTAATGCCCTTCTTTGTCTTTTTTGATGTTTGTTGGTTTAAAGTCTGTTTATTCAGAGACTAGGATTGCAACCCCTGCTTTTGTTTGCTCTCCATTTGCTTGGTAAATCTTCCTTCATCCCTTTTTTTTTGAGCCTATGAGTGTCTTTGCATATGAGATGGGTCTCCAGAATACAGCACACCGATGGGTCTTGACTCTTTATGCAATTTGCCAGTCTGCACCTTTTAATTGGGGCATTTAGCCTGTTTACATTTAAGGTTAATATTTTTATGTGTGAATTTGATCTTGTCATTATGATGCTAGCTCGTTATTTTGCCCATTAGTTGATGAAGTTTCTTCATAGTGTCAATAGTCTTTACATTTTGGTTTGTTTCTGCAGTGGCTAGTACTGGTTTTTCCTTTCCGTATTTAGTGCTTCCTTCAGGAGCTCTTGTAAGGCAGGCCTGGTGGTGTCAAAATCCCTCAGCATTTGCTTGTCTGTATAGGGTTTTATTTCTCCTTCACTTGTGAAGCTTAGTTTGACTGGATATGAAATTCTGGGTTGAAAATTCTTTTCTTTAAGAATGTTGGGCCGGGCGCGGTGGCTCAAGCCTGTAATCCCAGCACTTTGGGAGGCCGAGACGGGCGGATCACGAAGTCAGGAGATCGAGACCATCCTGGCTAACCCGGTGAAACCCGTCTCTACTAAAAAATACAAAAAACTAGCCGGGCGAGGTGGCAGGCGCCTGTAGTCCCAGCTACTCGGGAGGCTGAGGCAGGAGAATGGTGTAAACCCGGGAGGCGGAGCTTGCAGTGAGCTGAGATCCAGCCACTGCACTCCAGCCTGGGTGACAGAGCGAGACTCCGTCTCAAAAAAAAAAAAAAAAAAAAAAGTTAAATATTGGCCCCCACTCTTTTCTGGCTTGTAAGGTTTCTGCAGAGATATCCACTGTTAGTCTGATGGGCTTCCTTTTGTGGGTAACCCAGCCTTTCTCTCTGGCTCCCCTTAACATTTTTTCCTTCATTTTAACCTTGGTGAATTTGACTGTTGTGTTTCTTGGGGTTGCACTTCTTGAGAAGTATCTTTGTAGTGTTCTTAGTATTTCCTGAATTTGAATGTTGTCCTATCTTGCTACATTGGGGAAGTTCTCCTGGATAATATTCTGAAGTGTGTTTTCCAACTTGGTTCCATTCTTTCCATCAATCTTTACACCAATCAAATGTAGGTTTGGTCTTTTCACATAGTCCCATATTTCTTGGAGGCTTTGTTTGTTCCTTTTCATTTTTTTTCCTAATCTTGTCTTCATGCTTTTTCATTAAGTTGATCTTCAATCTCTGATATCCTTTCTTCTGCTTGATTGATTTGGCTATTGATGCTTGTGTATGCTTCATGAAGTTCTTGTACTGTGTTTTTCAGCTCCATCAGGTCATTTATGTTCTTCTCTCAACTGGTTATTTTAGTTAGCAATTCCTCCAACCTTTTATCAAGGTTCTCACCTTCCTTGCATTGGGTTAGAAGATGCTCTTTAGCTTGGAGGAGTTTATTATTACCCACCTTCTGAAGCCTACTTCTGTCAATTCGTCAAACTCATTCTCCATCTAGTTTTGTTTCCTCACTGTCGAGGAGTTGTGATCATTTGGAGAAGAGGCATTCTGGTTTTTGGAATTTTCATCCTTTTTGCACTGATTTTTCCTCATCTTTGTGGATTTATTTACCTGTGGTTTTTGCTATTGGTTACCCTCAGATGGAGTGTTTGCGTGGTCATCCTTTTTGTTGATGTTGATGCTATTGCTTTCTGTTTGTTAGTTTTTCTTTTAACAGGCCCTTCTTCTGCTCGTCTGCAGGAGTTTGCTGGGGGTTCACTTCAGACCCTGTTTGCCTGGGTATCACCAGCAGAGGCTGCAGAACAGCAAAGATTGCTGCCTGCTCCTTGCTCTGGAAACTTTTTCCCAGAGGGGCACCTGCCATATGTCAGCCGGAGCTCTCCTATGTGAGGTGTCTGTTGACTCCTGCCATGAGGTATCTCCCTGTCAGGAGGCATGGGGGTCAGGGACCCACTTGAGGAGGCAGACCGTCCATTAGCAGAGCTTGAGCACTGTGCTGGGAGAACCGCTGCTCTCTTTGGAGAACTGCTGCTCTCTTCAGAGCCGGCAAGCAGGAATGTTTAAGTCTGCTGAAGTTGTACCCACAGCTGCCCCTTCCCCAAGTTGCTGTGTCCCAGGGAGATGGGAGTTTGATCTATAATACCCTGACTGGAGCTGCTGCCTTTCTTTCAGAGATGCCCTGCCCAGAGTGGAGGAATCTAGAGAGGCAGTCTGGCCACAGCAGCCTTGCCGAGCTGCAGTGGGCTCTGGCTCCACCCAGTTCAAACTTCCAGGCGGCTTTGTTTACACTGCAAGGGGAAAACCACCTACTAAAGCCTCAGTAATAGTGGATGCCCCTCCCCCCACCAAGCTCAAGCATCCAGGATCCACTTCAGACTGCTGTGCTGTCAGTGAGAATTTCAAGCCAGTGGATCTTAGCTTGCTGGGCTCCATGGGGGTGGGATCCACTGAGCAAGACCACTTGGCTCCCTGGCTTCAGCCCCCTTTTCAGGGTAGTGAACAGTTCTGTCTTGCTGGCATTCCAGGCACCACTGGGGTTTGGAAAAAACCTCCTACAGCTAGCTTGGCTGCTCAGTTTTGCGCATGAAACCCAGGGCTTTTGTGCTGTAGGCACCTGAGGGAATTTCCTCGTCTGCAAGTTGCAAAGACCGTGGGAAAAGCGTAGTATCTGGGCCGAATAGCTCCATCCCTCATGGCATAGTCCCTCATGGCTTCCCTTGGCTAGGGTAGGAAGTTCCCCGACCCCTTGCACTTCTCGTGTGAGCCAATGCCCCACCCTGCTTTGGCTCACGCTCTGTGGGCTGTACCCACTGTCTAACCAGTCCCAGTGAGATGAGCTGGGTACCTCAGTTGGAAATGTAGAAATCACCCACCTTCTGTGTTGGTCTTGCTGGGAGCTGCAGACCAGAGCTGCTCCTATTTGGCCATCTTGCCTGGTAATCCCCACTAAACACTTATTTACCATGAAGTGATATTCCTTGGTTTCTTTCAATGAAACACTTCTAGAAACATTATGGATTTCATTAATTGCATCTCCAAAATATTTGGTTTTAAGTTCCACAAAAGTTTTGATGCTACTTGCTTGGTTTTTTTTTTAATTCCTTCATTGTCATGTCAAGAAACTAAGCCTGTTTATAAACTCCACATGGATCTTTTGTGTAATGGTTATGAGCAGGTTTTAATGAAATTTGAGAGTGTCTCTGGAGATCACAGATACCGGGGCCTTTAACGTTGTGGTGTTGCTTAGCAACCTGGAAGTCATTACATTTCCAGGCTCTGTAATAACACGATATACTTTTCTTTGCCAGTCTCTGATGAAAATGCAATGGAAATAATCCCTTTCTAAAGGTTGCACTCTATGAGTGGGTGGCAAAATAGATTTTTTTTTTCTTTTTTTTGTGGCCTGGGCAGGTTTTAATTCAGTACACAAAGTATTGTTTTCTGACTGTTGTATGCGACAGAGTAAAATATATTTCAAAATGATTTTTTTTTTTTGAGACTTTGTCTCACTCTGTCACCCAGGCTGGAGTGCAGCAGCGTGGTCTTGGCTCACTGCAACCGCTGCTTCCCGGGTTTGAGGGATTCTCGTGCCTCAGCCTCCCGAGTAGCTAGGCTTACCGGCAGCCATCACCATGCCCAGCTAATTTTTGTATTTTTTTTAGTAGAGGCGGGTTTTCACCATGTTGGCCAGGATGGTCTTGATCTCCTGACCTCAGGTGATCTACCCTCCTTGGCTTCCCGAAGTGCTGGGATTACAGGCATGAGCCACCACACCTGGCCCTTTTTCTTTTTCTTTTTTTTTTTAAAGACAGGGTCTCACTCCGTTTGCCCAGATTAGAGTGCAGTGGTGCAATCTCAGCTCACCGCAGCCTTGACCTTCCAAGCTCCGGTGATCCTCCCACCTCAGCCTCCTGAGTAGCTGGTACCACAAGCATGTGCCACCACACCCTGCTAATTTCTTGTATTTTTAGTGGAGTCAAGGTTTTGCCATGCTGACTCCAGGTCTCGAACTCCTGGATTCAAGCAAGCTGTCTGCTTCAGCTTCCCAACGTGCTGGTACAGGTGGGGGCCACCGTGCAGGGCCTCTAAGATGGTATTCTTAAAAGGAAGACCCACTTCTGAAATAATAGTTGTAAATGCCATAGCAGTTGTTAACATACATTAGAGTACTCTCATCATTTTGAAAAGAAAATTTTCAAATTTTATTAGTTGTATTCATTGACCACCAATTTATGCAAGAATGTTTGTTTATTCTTATTTAATTAATTCTACCCAGTTATTTGCAGGTATTAGGTAGATTTTAAGAGTGTAAGAAAACTGTATGCTCTAGGTAGGAGCAAAGCAGGTATAAATGAATGAAAAGTTTGATGTACTATTTTTGAAAAAGTATTTTTGTAATTTTTTAAGCAGTATTTTTTTAATTACAAAAGCAATACAGTTTATACATGAATTTCGTAACAACATTGTTCATAATAGCCAAAAAGTAGAGACAACCCAAATGTAATTCAATTGATGAATGAATAAATAAAATGTGGTATACCATAAAATAGAGTATTATTCAGTCATGAAAAGGAATGAAGTACTGATACATGCTACAACATGGATGGACCTTGGAAACATTATGCTGAGTTAAGTAAGTCAGACACAAAGCACCACATGATGTGTGATTACATTTAAGTAAAATACCCAGAATAGACACATAGATTAGTGATATGTGGAATCTACAAATCTACAGAAAGATTGTGGTTGCTGGAGGCTAGAGAGAGAGGGGAATGGGTGTGACTGCTAATGAGCATGAGTTTATTTTGGGAATGATGAAGGTGTTCTAAAATCGATTGTGGTGATGGTTGCACGTTCTGTGAATATACTAAAAAGCACTGAGTTTGTATACTTTAAAATGATGAGTTTTATGGTATGTGAATTTGTTATTTGAAAAAATCACAACACAGGCCGGGCACGGTGGCTCATGCCTGTAATCCCAGCACTTTGGGAGGCCAGGGCGGGCGCATCATGAGGTCAGGAGATTGAGATCACCCTGGCCAACACAGTGAAACCCCATCTCTACTAAAAACATACAAAAAAATTAGCCAGGTGTAGTGGTGGGTGCCTGTAGTCCCAGCTATTCGGGAGGCTGAGGCAGGAGAACGGTGTGAACCCAGGGGGCAGAGCTTGCAGTGAGCCGAGATCGCGCCACTGCACTCCAGCCTGGGCAACTGAGCGAGACTCTGTCTCAAAAAAAAAAAAAAAAAAAATCACAACACAAAATGGAGTATATAGTGATGGTTGATAACTTGGAAAATGCATGAGCACAAAGAAGAAAATAATGTCTTCCTTAAACGTATAATGCATAGATTAACGTAGTTACAATATTTTGGTTGTTTTCTTGTCACACACATGACATATATGTATGCGTATGTATATACATTCATACATATATACATATACATATATTAACATATTTCTAAATGAATTAGGATTATAAATTATAATGGTGAAAAGTTCATGTGTTTATTTTGCTGGCTCCCACAAAATTCCATTGAAGTAATCAAAATAAGTATGAAAATAAGTAAAAATGCACAATCTCACTGTAAACAGGGCAAGGTATCAATAATAGATGCCTAATTTGAGAAATTTCTAGAAGACAGAGCTGTTTTAACAGAGTGTTCAGGATTGAGAAGACCACATACCACCATAAGCAGGAAACAGGCTTATGGAAAAGTCCTGGAGGAATTCCAGACTCATGAACAGGGGTTTTGAGGCAGAGCGAAGTGTGGGCCCCAGCTCCAGCCATGGTGCTGCTCACCACAGGATATTCCCCAAGGTGTCCTGTGGGTGGGCACAAGAGTAAGTGAATTCTGGACTGGATTGTCCTGGTCCCCCAGAGCCATCGCCCTCCGCCAAAGAAGACTCTTAACCTTCCATCACTGTTCCTCCTCTGAATCAATATCTTTATTCTTTTCTCATCTATTTCTCACTAACTCCAGGGTGAGGCTGCCTACAGCTTTCAGCTTTCAGCAGCATCTACTTAGGAGGAGATCCCCAAGTAAATCAAAGCGAGATCTTAAAAGTTACTGAGATATCTCATCAGGCTGCCAGTACTCATAGACCTTCATTTATGAACATGAACAGACAAGGAAGAATTGCTGGGCATTTGAGGAAGTCCATAGCCAAAGAGTGGCCACAAGGGATCCCAAAGGCCAATAGTCATGGGAAAAACAAAGATAATGTAAGAAACAGGTCTTTAAAAATATCTAATTTGTACAAACATGACAACTTGAAAGATTTCCATAAAATATGACTTTCAGATTTTAAATCCCGGTAGAGGGATTGAATAACAGTACACTCTGATGAAAGTCAAGTGACTTACTTACAAGAGTACCTTGAAGAGTTCTCTCTGAGCACAGAGTAAGAGAAATGTTAAGAACTGTGGCAGGTAGATCCAACAAATTCAAAAGCCCTTTGTGGGAAATGTATATTAGCACCACAGGTCTGGTGATCTACTGAAATTGAATACCCTCCCGGCATAGAGAAAAGGGACAGAAAGAAGACTTAACTGTGGCATATGGACATTTCCCCCACATTGTCCACATGAGGGCAATTTGCATATTATATATATTCATGTGTATATCCACAATAGTATAATATACAGTGGTATAGAAAATTGTAGACATATACAGATATATAATAATTATATCTGCACACAATAAGTGTATATGTGTGTATATATACATAATAGGTATATAGATAAAGTGTGTGTGTGGGTGTGTGTGTGTAGCCATATTTTCCAAAGACAGGTGTTTGGGGCATTTCATTTGTAGAATCAATTGAACTGGATATTATTACATATTTACTTAGATCAAATAAATAGAATTGTACTGTTAAAACATAAAATGTATGCTGTTACTCTCAGAAGTATGTATTTTCTAGGGAATTATATTTCCAATATCATAATATATAAATTAAAGACCATCTTACCTACTTTCCCTCATGTTTCACCTAAGTGGTTGTCCCTCTTTGGTGAGAACCACTACAAATGTGTTTGCCTTGGTTTCCCCCTGAAGTAAGTGTTTAGAGGAATTCAAGAAGTGAATTGCCCCTATGGTGAAGCCAGGAGGCCATTTGGCTGGGATTCTTTCTGTGTTGCCCAGGGCTTTCTGCTACCAGGAGCTGAATGGACACCTGGAGTGCTACTTGATGTTTGCTTTGAGGACATCCCCAGCTTTTGAAATGGTGACATTATTAGCCTGGTTTGTGAGACTGTCCCGTCTTTCTGGATTGGAACATTTAACCTGTGCAGCCTTTCAGTACGTGTAATTAACAGATCACCCTTTGTTGAGGAAAATAGTGAATCTGTCCAAATGGTTTTTGAACAATTAACTTTACAATCTGGAGTATTTGATTTTAACCAACTTGATTTATGTCTTTAATCAAGAAAATCAATAATCTTAACTTTATTTTTTTAAAACCTGTAGTTTATTTGATACGGCCTTATGATATAGTTGTCTTTCCATTGGGGTAGATGAAATTTAATTCATCTTTAATTTAATTCTCACAAGGTGCTGCTTCAGTATTTGCAATGAAAACACTCATTTAACGTAATGGTGAAGAGCAGGGGCTTGGGGGTTAGGCAGCCTTGGGTTCAAGTCTCTGTTTTACTTGGTAAATAATTGGGCAAGTAACCTATCTTCAGTGAGTGTCAGTTTTCTATCATAAAAACTAGACATAATGATATTTCTACCATAAGATTGTTACAAGGATTAAATGAGATATAGTGTAAGCAAAGTGCTTAGCATGTGCCTGGAACATAAGTGCTTGAAACTATTAATTGCTGTTGTCATTATCATCATTTTTATTCCTATGTTATATTAATCTTCTGGCTGCAGCAAAAAAATTAGTTGTCTTATTTCCCAGATACATAATACTTTTTGCCCACAGAATTGCAAAACATTAGGACATGAACAATATCTGCTAGTTATTTGAGACTATTTTGAATTTGCTTCATTAAAATTTCATCAAACTTCAAGATGGTGAAAGTTACCAAATATTGTCAAATTTTGTTTATCCCCTTCTTTTTCTTAAATGAGGCAAGTGTTACTGTTCACTGTGATATGAAGAAACACTCATTCATGGCATGCCCTGGTAAGACAGCCAGATTTTCCACACCAGATATTGAGCTTATCTGGCAAAAAGAACTTCTGGATTCAAAATCCTGAGTATAGTAAAAATGCTGAAATACTGCCATCTCTGGGATAGTTTTTGTGATGGAGATGACAGGACCTCTAGCCCCTTGCTATTCAAAATTTGCAGCCAACTCGTTACTTGGGAGCCTATTTGAAATTCAGAATCTCAGGCCCCACCCCTTGCCTGCAGAATCAGTATCTGCATTTTAATGAGATCCCCCAGATGATTCATATGCATATCTTTTTAGAAATGCTGCTCTAGAGATTGCTCCTGAACAATCTAGAAGGGTGATTATTGAAACTGTAAAAAAGATTTGCATCTGAGGGTTTCACTTTTCCAAATCTAGTCTGTCTCTAGTTCCATATACTTTCAGTTATGTTTGCTGGAAAGAGGACTGGACATCCAATTTGTGTTTGTTTGTTTATTTCTAGAAGACCTGCTAACATCCACTTGGGAAAATCTTTCTATTTCTTTAATTTTTCTTTATTAAATGATAATGATAACATTCAGCATTGGCATATGTTTATGGTCTCTTGCCTCTAAAGTCTCGTTTATCTAGTAAAGAATTCACAAATGGACAGACTTTGAGCAGCAGTAGAAGAGAAATACCAGGAAAAAAATACTGATTTAATAAACCTGTGGAACAGGCTAGCCAAAACAGTACAAGAGTTTTCTTATCTGTTAGAATGATAATATTTATATACTGATGCCTTAATAATGTAGTAACATGCAAGGGGCCCAGCACAGGGCCTGGTGGAGGGCAAGTGGGCCAATGTTGTTGCTGATCAATCAGTTCAGGAGCAAAGGTCAGCAAATGGGCATGAGGTAGAGTGGGAAGTATTGAGTGAGCCCTTCCAGATAGTTAATCACCAGTGACTGGATTAAGAGAAGAGGCTTGGGCTGGGTGCAGCAGCTCACACCTGTAATCCCAGTGCTTTGGGAGGCCAAAGTAGGAAGATCACTTGAACCCAAGAGCTCAAGACTAGCCTAGGCAACATATTGAGACCTTTTCTCTACAAAAAATATGTATTTTTAAATTAGCTGAGGGTGGTGGCACATGCCTGTAGTCCTAGCTACTCAGGAGACTGAAAGTGGGAGGATAGCTTGAACTGGGGAGGTCAAGGCTGCAGTGAGCTGAGATCACACCACTGCACTCCAGCCTGGGCAACAGAGTGAGACCCTGTATCTACAGAAAAAAAGAGAGAGAATTTGGATGGAGGGTTCACATCTTCACTCTGCCCCTTCCTTGGACACATCACTTAACATCTCAAAACTGAATGGTAATTTACCTGATAGGGCCCTTTTATGAAGATTACAGCAGATAAATATTCAAAATGTTTGTCATAGTGCTTGGCACAGAGAAAGCCATCAAGAAAAGACAAATGCATACATGCATGGCCATGCCCACAGGTATATACTTTGGTAATGGCAGTTGTCGTCTTAAATGTGTGGACTATCCCTACTATATTACAAGCTTTCATCCTGTTTCTTCAGTGAAGGTCCATTTCTGTTTGATCATGCACACCCTTCCTGTCAGTGGTACACACCTTCTGCTGAGGGGTTCAGTGTTGGGTGAACTAGAATGTAGACTGCATAATGCACACATTTTTATTGCTTGCCTCAGCAAGAACCAGAGCTGTGAAGTCAGCTTTATTGGAGCCACAGAGAGATGTAGGAAGCTATCCTGGGCCAGAGCCTCCCAGCACAGACGAAGCCTCTGTTTCCTGATTCACCAAACCAGGCATCCGCCTTGCTGTGTCTAATTCAGGAGAGCACAGAGCAGTCAACAGAGCTGCTCATGACTTATGCATGAAGATAGGTGATCCCATCTGGCCTCCCTCAAAGTCTTGACCCTTCCCTGCTGCCAACAGATAATCCTCAGCCCCTGGGGAACCAGAGGACCATTGCCAATTACTGCGGGCATCTCTATGTGCCCCCCGGGGAGCTCCTTATGCCTTGTTAGGCTTAATTGCGTGGCCACTGAGAGCTGGAGCCTCTGGTATTGTCTCTTCAGTGACCCTGGGGCATTGTAGGGACAGGCAGTGTGGCTCAGAGAGTCCACTGCAAAGTTGCAGGTCTCCTGCCTCCATTACCATTACAAAGACTGGAGAATAGCCAGCCTGCTGGCAAGGCTTCAGCTGCAGCAAATGACACTGGAGACTGCATCACTGCACAGAAACTTACCAGGAACAGTGCAGCCAGATTAGGGCTCTGCTCTCTTGGTGCCTGGATCTCCTGAGCTCCTAAGCTGTTGTGAAGCTGGAATGTTCTCTGTTGCTAAGTGCTTCTCCCAGGGATGTTCTGGTTTTTGTCACCAATTGTTAATCAGATGACTCTATAGACTGGGAAACAGTTTTCTTCAAAGTTACTGTTTGACCTTTGTCTTAATAATGATGTAAAATTCACCCATGTATTGAGTGTTTACTGCCTCTAGGCTGACCACTGACTGAGTCATTGATGTGGATAATATTGGAACAACCTAATGAGAGGAGATATTATTAACCCCATTTTAGAGCTGAAAAAATCTGAGGCATAAGAGGCTGGATGAGTAAGTGGTGGAGCCAGGATTTGAACCTAGATATTTTAGCTTAACAGTTGAACCATCATCATCATAGTATATGCTGTATATGATACACGTATACTGTATATGATACTAGGTATCATACGCTAGATAAGGAAGAGTTGGCAAAATCCTCTAGGGATCTATTTTTTAGGAATGTGTTGCTGATTCAAATGTTCTTAACCAATCTCTGCTTTATCAATTGCTTCAATATGTCAGTCTCTATTTCAGTCACAAATATGAATTCTACCTTTTCTGTTAAAATTGTCTTTTCTCAAAAAAAATCCAGAATAATACAGCATCGTCATACCTAGTAACTTTATGAACACTCCAGTCAGTACACTGGAGGGGTTGCATTTTTTGTGTCTTTAAGCCACAAGTCTATGCCTGTAGGTTTTCACCCCTGAAATAAACTTGCTAGACTCGACTGTCTTACGATAGTTAACCCTGTGCTGTCTGACACAACTGAAAAGTGGGCTCTTCTGCTTAATCGAGGTATTTGACCAGTGATACTCTCAGGAAGCAGAGTGCAGTAAGATAAGCTTTATCAGCAAAACTCTTCCCTGCACAAATTAATCTTTGTTCAACTGTTTAGAATGCCTTTCTGAAAATACAGTGACCCACATGATATTATAAACAGTAGAACATCAAGTAAAGCCTCAATTATCTGGTTTTACAAGCCTGCTGAAGCTCTTACTTCATAATGACATAGATACAAAAATAGCTGACTTCCCTAGAAACAATACCAAAATTCTAGTCTATCTTTAAAGACTTTACTTACATTGAATGAAGATTCATCATATCAAAATTAGAGTAAGATGCTGCATTTTATTGTTATGAATATTTCACACTCATGAAAACATGTGCAGAAAACAAAATAATAAAGACTTGTGTAACCACCACCCAATAAAATGCTGCTTTAAAAAAAGATTCTGGTCCATCACATCAGGATATGAAAACTTATCTCATAGTAGTTTGTGATATAAAATCATCTCCAAATAATGATGTACTTTTAACCATATAGCTTTCAAAGTTCTAAACAGTTTCATTTGTCTGTCCAGCAAGTTCTGGATTTAGTCAGCTGCTTCCCCAGAGAATGGCCCGCTGTCAGGCCTGATCCTAGGAAAAGATGAATTTGTGTCCAAGAGCACTTTTCAAACAATAGGGTAAGGAATTCATATTTTTTTGTTAATTTCATGTATTTTTTCCTGGCTTTTATCTTACCAAATTGGAGTTTTCTCAATCAGATCTAACTTTACCATTTTCTATTTAAAATCTTATAAAAGATTTTTAAGCCCATCATCTTCTCTCTCAGCTGATGACCTTCATATGTCACTGAGAAAACAGAAGAGATAAGAAGAGAACACCTCAGATTCTCTCCCCGATGTCTGCCAGCTGCCTGCACCTGTACCACAAGGCTGCTGTTCCCTCTTACTGGAGGAGCTGACTCCTCCCTGAGGCTGAGCCCTCAGCTTCTGCACCAGATCTAGCTTTTCCCGCTTGCTCGAGGACATCCCATAGCAGATCTCCCCTTTCTCTCTCCTGCATCATCAAAGCTCCCCTTCCTGGGTCTTTCCCATCAGAATATGATATGCTGATATATCACCCATCCTTTTTTTCCCTCCTTTTTTTTTTTTTTTTTTTTTTGATTTCCAACTTTTAAGTTCAGGGTACATGTGCCAGATGTGCAGGTTTGTTACATAAGTAAACGTGTGCCATGGTGGTCTGCAGCGCAGATCATCCCATCACCTAGGTATTAAGCCCAGCATCCTCTAGCTGTTCTGTCTGATGCACTCCCTCCTTCCATCCCTCAGCCTCTGACAGGCCCCAATGTGTGTTGTTCCCCTTCGTGTGTACATGTGTTCTCATCGTTCAGCCTCCTACTTATAAGTGAGAACATGTGGTATTTGGTTTTCTGTTCCTGCATTAGTTTGCTGAGGATCATGGCTTCCAGCTCCATCCATGTCCCTGCAAAGGACATGATCTCAGTCCTTTTGATGGCTGCATAGTATTACATGGTATATATGTAGCACATTCTCTTTATCCAGTCTATCATTGATAGGCAATTTAAGTTGAGTTAGTGTTTTTGCTGTTGTGAATGGTGTTGCAGTGAACATACATGTGCGTGTATCTTTGTAACAGAATGATTTCTATTCCTTTAGGTATATACCCACTAATAGGATTGCTGGGTCAAATGGTATTTCTCCCTCTAGGTCTTTGAGGAATTCCCACACTGTCTTCCACAATGGGTTGAACTAATTTCCACTCCCACCAACAGTATAAAAGCATTCCTTTTTCTCCACAACCTCACCAGCGTTGTTGTTTTTTGACTTTTTAATAATAGACATTCTGACTGGCATGAGATAGTATCTCATTGTGGTTTTCATTTGCATTTCTCTAATGATCAGTGATGTTGAGCTTTTTTTCATGTTTGTTGGCTGCATATGTGCCTTCTTTTGAGAAGTGTCTGTTCATATCCTTTGCCTACTTTTTAATGGGGTTGCTTTTTTCTTGCAAATGTTTAAGTTCCTTGTAGATGTTGGGTATTAGACCTTTGTCAGATGGATAGATTGAAAACATTTTCTCCCATTCTGTAAGTTGTCTATTGATGCTAATGATAGTTTCTTTTGCGCTGCAGAAGCTCTTTGTTTAATTATAACTTATTTGTCAATTTTTGCTTTTGTTGTAATTGCTTTTGGCATTTTCATCATGAAATCTTCACCCATGCCTATGTCCTGAATGGTATTGCCTAGATGTTCTTCTAGGGTTTTTATAGTTTGGGGTTTTACATTTAAGTCTCTAATCCATCTTGAGTTGATTTTTGTATATGGATATCACCCATCTTTAAAAAAGAAAATAAAAGCCTCTCCAGATCCACATACCTGTCTAACTCTGCCCTCATTTCCCTACCTGCCTCCCTAACAAAACTCCTTGGGAGAGTTGTCTAGACTCACTGTCTCCAGCTAGCTGAGCATCTGTACCTGCTGGTCCATCTGCTACTCTTGCTGGTGACTAGCGAATGATCAGTTATTAGTCCTTGGCTGACTTGCCCTTTGGCACAGTTGGTGACTCCTCCTTCAGGAACACTCTCTCCCTTGGTTTCTGGGACACCCTACTCTCTTGCTTCTCCCATCACACTGACCATTCATCTCAATCTCCGTGGCTGGTGTCTCTAAACGTTGCAGTGCCTGCCTGAAGATTGGGTTCTAAGACTGCTACTCCTCTCCATCTGAGTTTGCTCCCTAGGGGAGCTCATCCAATTTCTAGCTTTTTCTATCATCTCTACACTTAGGCCTCTGTATTTGTACCTTCAGCCCACCCAGAGCCTGAACTTGAGTCTGACAGAGTTAGCCGCATGCTCCACATCTTCACCCACTTGTCTCATTGGCACCTCGGGCTTCTCATGGCCTCCCTAGGCCTGCTTCTCCCTCACTCCTGTTCACCTTAGTCATGACAGCTTCAAGTTTGCCAAGTCAGACCTTGCATCAGCAAGTCATGCTTCTTCAGTAGAGTGACCTCTGAGCAGAGGCCTGAAGGGAGTGAGGGAACAAGTCATCTCTAACTCTTCCCTCTCTCACACTCCACCCCATTTACCAACCCATTTTGTTGGCCCTACTTTCAACGTATGTCTTCCTGCTTCCACCATTGCCCCTCACTCCCACCCCAGTTCATTCTCAACACAGCAGCCAGAGCCATCCTCTTAAAACCTAAGTAAGTTTATGGCACGCAAGCCGCAGACTGGCTCTCCATCTCGGAGTAAAATCCAGTTCTACCTCATCTTTGAGGCCCTTGCAGTCAGCCTCCACTACCTACACATCTCACCTCCCCTCTGGCACCTTTTCTTCCTGCTCACTCCAATCGTGATGCACTTGCTGTTTCTGAAACACGCCAAGTATACTTGTACCCCCAGGCCTTTTTATGTGCTCTGCTCTCTTTCTGGAAGATTCTTCCACATAACTACGTAGCTTCCTCATTTCCTTCCTTCAGGTCTTTACTCACATGTCACCCTGTCAGAGAGGCCTTCCTTGACCAGCCTGCAGGAACAGGCACTCCTTTCTCTGCCTCTGCATCCTCTGCCTCCTGATTTAGCTTTCTTTATCCCCTTTACACTTATTGTCTTTTCTTACTGTGTGTTGCCTATTTGCTTGTTTATTTTCTGTTGTTTATCTGCCCCTCTGATATACAGGCACTACATAGATAATGAATTTGTACATTCTTATCCTCACTGCTGTATACCTAGCACCTCTAATTGGACTAGGGATATGGTTTGTTTAAATAAATGAGTATAGTTTTTGTAAACTATGTACCTGTTCCTCCCTGGAATGGGCTTGAGCCACAGTCTGTTCTGTGGAGCCCACTCCATTGTGGCGTGTTTGCCCTCCAATGCCCTATAGCTAGAGATCACATGAGAGGCAGTTTGGTGTAATGGTGAACAGCACAAGTTCTGGAGCCAAAGTTGCCAAGTTTGAACCTGCCTCCAGCACTTACTAGCACTCTGACCTTAGATAGGTTACTTAACCTGTCTGTGCCTCCAATTTCTTCATCTGTAGAATGGGCTTCTAATAGTTTTCTCTTTTTATACATGAGGCTATTGTGAGGACTAGATGAGTTATTTCTGTAAAAGCAGTTAGAACAGTGCCCAGCACATGATAGATGCTAAGTGTTAGTTGTAATATTTTTATTCGTCTTTGGATCCTCCGTGACTCCTGTCACAGTAGGTTGAATTAAGTGAGCTTACATCAAATCTACATGTCTCCTTTTGGAGATACAGCATAAGCAGGAGGGGACAGCATCAGATTGGCAAGCAGCAGACCTATACCTATGCCTGAGCTGTTACCATTTTATGAATGTGTTCGACAAACATGTTCTGAGCCCTACTCTGTGCTAGGCTCTGCATTGGGCATGGGACAAATGGCAATGAGCAAACACAGATGACAGTCTCCAATGTCAGGGATCTCTCAGCTGCACCCTGTTTAGCTGTGAGATCCTGGTGTCCCAGTCTCAGAAACTGACACCGCAGGAAGCAGACCACATGCAATCTATAATTGCTTCTTCTGGCTCCCCCCCACTCTGAGGCTGTGGGGTGTTCCTGCCAGCCCAGCACTCTGGGGAGCATTCTACCCCACATGCCATGGACACACCCTCACAGTTGGATCGAGGCTGCTGACTTGGGCTGTCACTTATTCTCCCTACGATATCTTTCATGAGGAGGCAAGATTTTCATGTCGAGTCTAGGTTGAAGTCTCCACTCTACACTGGGAAACCTGGGATAAGTTACTTAATTTCCTTAAGTATTTATTTTCTTTATCAAAAACTGGAGATTAGAATATCTGCTTCACAGATCAGTGTAAAGATCACATGTTTACCCAGATGTCCTCACATATTCCAAGTTTCTAGGGTGATTATTTCCTTTACTCTCCAAATAAAACATCTGCTTTACTCTGGGGTCCAACACCCTCCAATGGTTGCAGAAGATGCCCGAAAAGTGGAAGGGCTTAGAGTCTAGATTCCACACCCCAAATTCTTGCTTGTGACTCACTATGACACCTTTTGCCTTCCTCAGAGCATGGACCTGAGCCTCTCTATTTCACCTGTGTCATGGGCAGGTGTGGGGAGCAGGTGTTTTCAACCTGCTGCCTGAACTGCTAGGCCTCATTCTGCCTTGCACCCCACTTCTCAGGCTTCCCTCTTCCCTTCACTCCTGCTCCCTTCCTTGAAGCTGCTCTCCAGACACCTGGCCCTGATGGGCTTTGTCTGGTTTCAGCTTCCACTCTGATTCTGTCTTTCTTGTGAAACATCCTAACCAGAAGAACATCCATTTTCTCAGCAAAACTAAGTCTTTATTTTAATTTTCTGATTGTACAGGTAACATATAACCTTTAGAGAAAGCAAAGCATTACAGCAATGAGGGAAAATGTTAAAAAGAAACATATCTCAGAAAAGGGAATCATGACCATCCTGGCTAACACGGTGAAACCTCATCTCTACTAAAAAATACAAAAAAAAAACTAGCCAGGCGAGGTGGTGGGCGCCTGTAGTCCCAGCTACTCGGGAGGCTGAGGCCGGAGAATGGCGTGAACCCGGGAGGCGGAGCTTGCAGTGAGCTGAGATCCGGCCACTGCACTCCAGCCTGGACGACAGAGCGAGACTACTTCTAAAAAAAAAAAAAAAAAAAAGGGGAATCATACTGTACTATGATTTGGGATGCCACCGTATCCTCAGACCTCTGTGAGTGATTGTATTAGAGAAGAACAGTCACTGAGAATTTAGAGACAGGAGAGACTATCAAAAGAGCAAGAGATGATGTACACCTGACAGTGACAAATCAAATGTATTCCTGCAAGGCAGCTTCAGGTCTCGTCTATGTGTCTGGCGTATCCCAAGGACTGCCACATCTCAATCTCATATTAATAGGACTCAACATGTTTTGAGTGATCCTCTTTCCTTTATAGAAAAGCACGTGAAGTCACAGAAGAGCCAAAGAGTAGTTGGCATGGAGAACACAGGGGCCAGGGCTTCTCTGAGGTGGCCTCAAATACGGAAACAAATTTAATTACATGGGCTATGACCTATTTCATCTCACCAAGGTCAGAATGATAAACAATTTAAAGAAGTTATAATTTTGTGATAGTTAGATATCCAGGTGCTTATCTGAAAGAGGCTATGGGATATCCTTCAGGCTAGAAAAATGGTTTGCGTAGAGTATTTGTTCTCAAGTTTTCTGTTTTGAATTTGACGACATTTTTAAGCTAGCTCTTCCACTTTAGCATATCCAGTAATGAAATAAACAAAGTGTAAAATATGAGACAGTGCTAGTTAAATATTTATACCAGCCCTACCCTGTCATTTCTTCAAACTATTAAAATGTAATGTTTTTATATGAAATCATTATAAATTTATAACAAGCCTAATCTCTGGTGATGCACTATTCCATGGACTGTGAATTATCGCTCTAAATTTCAGTTGGCAGATGCTTTCTCTGAGTGATGTGCTAGGATGATTAGTTCCTATGATGCAGTATAAGAATATGTCTTCTAATTTGCATAAAACGTGAGTGCTGATTATACAGTTTGATTTGAGACCTTCTAAAATATTTTTTCAAGCAACAATCTTGACAGTCAGCTCTCTTACAATAAGAAAGTTGATTATGAATACTGCCCTGAAGACTTTCTGTCCCAAAATCTCTATTAAGAATGTGTCCATACAGGGAATTACTCTTTGAAAAGATCACCGAGTCTTCAAGGTGGGTACGATAATTGATCTGTAAGTAGAAGTTAGGTTTTGTAGGGCTTTTGACAAGCCCAGTAGCATTTTTTAGTTTGGAGGCTGAGATTCAACCCAGGATTGTATCTCTTTAGATGTGGGTGGGCCGAAAGCTACCATTCTAAGGTAATTGAAGAGTATGGGCATGCCATTCCACCTCAAAGCATCTCTGTCTTTTGAGTCTTCACTGAAAGTCATCATTAGTTTCTACAATTTTACCACTAGAGATCTTTCTTTGGGTACAAGCACTCCTTAATAGACAAACACTCTTGAAAAGGTAGTGTCTTTACCCTTAGCACAGTTACTTTCCTGGCAAACAGGAGTTTTCTAGCTTCTTTCCAGTGTGGTAGAGAGCTGAGAGCAACCCCTTTAGAAATGATGAACAGGAACCTCACAGCGCTTTGAGGCATATATTCAGAAAAGGGAAAGATAGCCGTTGCTAGAGGGAGGGGTATCCACAGGTAGAGGTGAGGTCAGCAAGCCATTCTAGATTTCTGTAATAAAACAGAGGTCAAGTGTTCAGCTTGGAGAAGACTGCACAGAAGTGCTCGTCTGCAATTACATGTGTCTGTAATGAATACAGATTTGTAAAAACAAGTTATAATCTTGTAAACACAGCTTTAGTGGGCATGCCTGAACCTAGCAGAGTTTGGTTGCCCCATCTCAGAGTGGGACCTCATTTCCTGATCTTCCAGGACCCTTTTGTAACTGTCAAACTTCTGCTTGTCCCCAGCTTAAGAGCAGAAAGTATAATAAAGAGTTCTCTACTGTGTCCTTACCTCAAAGAATCCCCAGTCTAACAGGTAAGAGATGTGTTACCTTACATTGTTGTCATACAATGTTTGTAATTTAATGAGAACTCTCTGCAACCGTGTCCATAAATGAGTTAGCCTGTTTGAAAACCAGGTTCCACGGAAATCTCTGAGACAGCCAGAGAGGCTTGACTTATAGTGGATACAATCTATGGAAATTATGAGCAGTGACACTTGGGAAAGAAGCCCCTGCCACGTTATTCAAGACTTCAGTAAAAGCAGATTGGACTACATGGTCTCGTAAGGCCCCTCCCCATGAGTTCATGATATCAGCATGGCCCCTGCTCAGCCACTGTGGACTGAGGGGAGAAGGCAGGGAGTGACAGAGTGGCCAGCAATGAACCAAGGATGGTCATCCTCTTACGTGGGTCACACTGGACTGCACATCCCAGCCTCCCTTGCATTCAGGTTCCACTAATGATGTGTGAGGGCATATGTGTGACTTCTGGGTTGAGTTTCCTTGGCAGGCAGTGGTGCCTTCTCAGCCCTCTCTCTGCCTATTTGCCAGCTGCATGCAGAGGGCTCTGGGATCCTCATGGGACAGTGGAGCCCCATAATGGAAGGAGCATGGGTCTCTGAGGCACCAGATAGTAGGCCACCTTTGTAATTTGCATTGAATTGTCTATGAGAAGAAACAAGAAATAAACTTCCAAGGTGTTTAGTCATTGAGATTTGGGTGAAGGAAGGGATGGGGAGGTATCTGTTACTTCATCTAGCATTATTTTAACTAGTATAGTAGGTGTACCCTATAGAAGTAAGACCAGGAAAGTTGTAAAGCAACCTTTCTTTGTTTTGCAGCAGCAGCAGCAGCAGCAGTAGTACTAGTAGTACTAGTAGTAGTAGTAGTAGTAGTAGTAGTAGTAGTAGTAGTAATTGTAATTGTAATTATTATTACTATTATTATTAGAGAAAGGGTCTTGCTCCATTACCCAGGCTGGAGTGCAGTGGCATAATCATAGCTGACTGTAGCCCTGAACCCCTGGGCTCAAGTGATCCTCTTGCCTCATCCTACCAAGGAGCTGGGACTACAGACATGAGCTACCACACTCAGCTAATTTTTAAAAAAATTTTTGTAGAAATGGGCTCTCTCTATGTTGCCAAGGCTGGTCTTGAACCCCGGGGCTCGAGAAATCCTCTCCCCTTTCCTTCCCAAAATGCTGAAATTACAGGCATGAGCCACCACACCCAACCTGCTTTAGTCATTATTGGCTTTATGTTAACATTCTACTGCTCCAGATTGTTAAAATATGTTAATACAAATTTGCATCTATATCACAGGCCCTCTGAATAGAGATTAATCTGGTCTGTAGTCAGTAAGGTAGGTCAATGCTTAGTGGAACCAGGTCCTGCTTGTTCTAAGAGTCTGTGGAAATCTGAATTCCAGAGACGGTTCTAAGATGGGGAGACCCAGGAGCAATGGGTACCAAGCTTAACATTTCTACATAGTAGGCAGGAGACAGTATCCTGGAATAGGCCAAAGTCAAATTGTTTCTTAGATTTCCCAAGTCCAGAAAGGAAGGCTGCCACATACAGCTGGCCTTGAAAGCAAGTCCAGTAGAGTAAAAGCTGGGGAGGTGAAAGCAAGAGGCAGATTCTCAGGTCCATGGATACTGTTCTGACACCCAGTTGGGTGGAAAATGGTACTGCTCTCTTTTGCTTAAGATTTAAAAATGCATGTGCCCTGCTTTTTTGTGAATTGGCCTTGTTTGACCTTGAAGGTTCATGCTTCCCTGTTAACTAGAACCTAGTTAGGCCCTCTGAATCATCTGCCTTCCTGCAAGCCAAGCACTCTCCTGTTTGGACTTTGAGCTCTGCAGAGATGAGGCTGGTAACATAGTCCAAGGGAGGAAGTTAAGCAAAGAGGATCTAAGCTGCTCTGCTGGGCAAATCAAAAGGTGACTGTCCTGGGAGGAGAAGTTAGTATGGTGTTTGCTATTTTTGGCTGCTTCTTGGTGACCAGAGTTCTGATCGTGGGACAGGACTGAGAGCATGAGGAGAAGCAGCTCATAGCTGAAAGAGAGGGGTCCCAGCAATATGAAGGGAACAAGGAGAGCAGTGGGTTGACAGGAGGCCCCCAGCAGTGGGATATGGCTAATTCCTCCATTAGAACATCAGAACTTGATGCAGAGATTTAAGTTTTCTTTTATGAATTGCAAATCCCTTCTGACGCTATCAGTAAATTCTGTGATAAGTACTAGTCAGTGGTGCCTTAAGGATAAAGGAAGGGAAAGCCGTGGGCACTCTTGTCAAGGGCAGTGTAGGAGTATGTGGCCCTCACCATTCCTCTGTAGCTACAATGATGGTTGTAGCATTTATGGAGGAGCAGGAAGGGGCACCCGTCATCCTCTAGTCCAGCTGGTAACCAGGAGGCAAGTCAGAGGAAGCCTGCAGCCAAGTGAAGAGCACGAGGCCATGGCCAGATAGCATAGGAACAGGGTGGAGACACTCCAAGCTCCCTCCTTCAAATACATTATAGCAGTGGTGCTCAACCTTTTTTTCACATGCACCCTAAGGAACCTTTTTTGACTTATTTTCCCTGACTACCTCTCTCTAGGCAATTTTAATATAGACTGTGTCTGTTTGTATATTGTCCTTTGGCACAAACCATTGTAATATGTAAGCTTTAGTCTCGCTTGCTGAACCAGTTTTCACCACTGGGGAAGCAGTATCACCCTGTTGAGAATGCAGTCCTAGAGGCAGGTGACCTAGACAGGGGGGACGGTCAGATCTTCCACCCTGTGGATAGGATGACCATAGTAGTCCCTTGGGTGTCTGATGCTGGACACAGCAGACAAGATGGGAAAAGGAGCACCTTCTCTGTGAGAAGATGGCTCCATTTGGAAAGGCAGAAACTTGGATTCGTCCCAAGGGGAAAGCCTTTAAGCAGTCAGTGAGACTCTTAGAGCATTCTGGAGAGGCCAGGGGTGGAGTACTACAATTTGTAGCTTGAATGAGAAGAGAAAGGATGAAGCAGTGCCCTCTCAAATACCAACCACTGTGGAATCCCTGGAGGTTCTCATTTTCAGTATTTCAAAATGTACTCTGGAGACACTGGCCATTATGCCACTTTCCTTCTGCAGCATTTTTGTAAAATTCCTGGTGTATTCCTCAGAAACCAGCCTATGGGTTGTGTCCATCAGGTGCATGTTGCAATCAAAGAGCTCCTGGTTTAACTTTTTGTGAAGAAGGAAGCACCATTAATGTCTGTCTCACACGCTCTGACACTCAACCATCCACTACCAATCCCACAGAAGTCGTATTTCCCTCTGTGGTGAGTTGCCTTTGAGGAGAACCAAGGCCTTGAATCACCAGCTTGTTCAGGGATATATCAAGTCATACTGCGGAATGTAAAGTTCTGTGCTACCTAGAAGTTTGCTGGCTTTCCAGAGAACGGCTCTTACAAGACTTAACTTATCTTCCGTCCTACGTCCTCCAGTGTGGAGTGGAAAGGAAAGCCATTCTCAGAGCAATCTGCCAGGGAGAAGTTTATCACCTGACATGCTTAGAGGTTTTGTTTCAATTTCTGCCACATGAATGAGGGAAATCTTTTATTACAAGGTCCTATAGTCCCTTTTATTGATGCTTCTGCGACATCCTGTACTTTCATTCTAGAAGAGGTTGGTGGAAGCAGTTTTCTTGTGAACTTCCCTGTGCTGGAAGAAGAAAACCTGAAGGTTGGTCTCCAGAAGAACAAAGCCATGTTAATTTCTCTCCAAAAAGAAATCTGCACGTTTCTGGCAACACCAGCTGACTCCTATGAAGGCTACTCCTGTGCCTGTGTTAGGACAGATACTTGGATTTCTGTATCTCTTCTCTGCTGACAGAGGCAGCCCCAGTGAGTCAGACCTTGCCAAACACAGTGACGCTTATGAAAGACAGTTAAGAGTAAACCGTGAATGCACTGCAAAGTCTAGATGATTCTGGAGTTGCTGGATACAAGTAGCTTTGGTTATTATTAAAACACACCCACACACCCCTGGCTGTCAAACAGTAAACCACAATTTCATCTTCTAAGGCAAGCCCTCAAACTGTAGTTTTTTTAAAGCAGCATTACTTTTTGGTTTACATGCATAATAAACATTAAAAAGATAGCAAAAGATATTCTTTATAAAGATTATTTCTGTTTATGTTAAGGTAATAAACTTCCAATGAAATAAAATTAGTTATATGAAAACCTTGTTTTTCTATTTGTGTATGTTTTTCTGGAGAAGGGATCCATAACTTTTGTCCTACTCTTAAAAAGGCTCATGACTCAAAATGCAACAAGAACAAAAGCAAAAGCAAAAGATCAAGAACATGCTGCCCCTCTGCTGAGAAGACAGAGACAGTTAAGTTAGGATTTTATAAGACTATTTTTTCAACTTACACTTTTATTATCTTCTTAGGTTAAATATGAGAATGTTAAATATAACAAATAGCAAGTTTACATAAAATATGGAAAGGTCTGTTTGTGAATAAATGAGTTTCACAAATCACATTTTTCATAATGTAGTATTAAATTATAGAATATGTACTCTGAGTCTGGAAAATATGCCAATGAAATAGCACAGAGAATTTATATTCGTATTAATAATGGCAAGATGGACAAAATAATCTTCATCTTATTTTTCAGAAAGATGTGTGCGGCCTTCATAGTGGTGCTATGGTGATATTTCCTTTACTGGGGAAAAATTATCTATATAAAAATTAAGTTATTTCATTGAAAGTAGGAATAAAATACCTTGGATTCTGCATTTCATATAGCAAGACCTCTCCAAAGAGGAACTTACATGCCTTGTATGTGTGGCCAGAACCCCAGGGGGAAATCAGAATTTTATGTTTATATTTGACAAATGGACTGAGGGTGGAAAAGACACTATTTTTGCCCTACTTTGCCTTTTCTAGAGTTCAGTTCTACAAGAGGGACAAGGATTTAGAAACTGTTTTTTATTATGACTACTAGTAGCAGTTCTGCTACCATTTGTACTCCTAAAGGTGCCTGTCATGTGTCTGCCCGTAAAATGTTGAGTATTGGTGCATGGAATAGTTTTATGCTGGTCCCTGAGGAAGACTCAGGCATAGGACTAGCGGGTAGAGAAGTTTGGCTTATGTCATTCCAAGTCAAATGGACCTAGAGGCCAGCTCTCCTGAACCAACCTAGGTTGTCAGATTTCCTTAAGGATGTCCCTAGAAACCTGCTGTTTCTGAGCATGTGTTATTCAGGTAATGCTGAATCACAAGAGTCTATTACTGGTCAAATCACAAGAGTCTATGACTGCCTTCCAGGAGTTATACGAGATATGAATGGAAGGATGGATGGATTATTTGTGGTGTGAGAAAAGTCAGCACTATGAATGATAAACTGGGAATGGGGGCATATGGTGAATTCAGTAGGAGTTCAGACTTCTACCTTATGTGACCTTTAGTATGACCCAAGCCTAGAGATCCTCTGGTCTTCCAGGTGTGCTCAGAATGCATCACTTCAGACTGGAGGGCTTCACCAAACCCATTTCTGTTTGGACCAGTGTCTCAGAGGCTGACTTGGGGAAGAATAAACCACTTAACCCACAGCTTTATAAGGATGCTTTGGTTCCTTGGGTCCCTTGGAGACCTCGTTCTAAGTGATATTACAGAAGACATTCACGTCTCTGGAGTCTCTGGGCTTTCTGAGTCTCCCAGAAGGCTAAGAACTAAGGATCCTGACCCACTCTGGCGAGGTGCAGCCAAAACCTGTTTGTTCATTTTTTACTGAATCAGATTATGTCAAATCTGATATGTCTGTAAATTCATAAATATGGAAGTTCCTTGGAGGATGATGCGTTATGCAGATATAAAGGACTTCTGTCAACCTCTTTTGATTTTCTCTACTATAAAACTAACTGTACTCAAAGAAGTCTTACATTTACTCACGTTTTACTGGGGTTTAGTGTATGTACTCGGTTTTATTTATCTCTCTTGGAAAGTTCTTAGGCAGCATAAAGCGTGTGGGACTTTGGAGGCAGAAGAATTTTTAGCTGTTTGAGCCTCTCTGAGCTCACTCATCCTCTCTGGCCCCCATCCCTCCTCTGTGAAGCCAGGATAATCATAGGGACATTCTAGCGTTGTTTTGAGAAAGAAATCAGTGTCAATAAAGCCCTTGCACAAACTCTGCACTTGGTGGGCACACACTAAATGACAGCCTTTACCCCGTTCTCCAGTACACCTTGTCCTAGACACCCAGAAATGCTGAATTGTATTTGCTGGAGGCAAATGCTACACCTATGTCAAAACTTCATCCTTTCACATTTGAAATCTTACTCTTCTTTTTGCCACCTCTTGGTCCATGTACTTTTTTTTTTTTTTTTTTTGAGACAGAGTCTTACTTTTTTGCCTAGGCTGGAGTGCAATGGCGTGATCTCAGCTCACTGCAACCTCCACCTCCCAGGTTCAAGTGATTATCCTGCCGCAGCCTCCCAAGCAGCTGGGACTACAGATGCATGCCACCACACCTGCCTAATTTTTGTATTTTTAGTAGAGATGGGGTTTCACCATATTGGCCAGGATGGTCTCAAACTCCTGACCTCAGGTGATCCACCTGCCTCAGGCTCCCAAGGTGCTGGGATTACAGGCATGAGCCATGTGCCCAGTGGTCCATGTACTTCGTAAGCTTATTAAATCAGGAAATCTGCCTGCTTATATCTTCCTAATACCTTATTGCTCATGCAAGTAACAGGTACTGATGCTTCTTGTAAATAAAGCAATATACTAAGGGTTACCCTGCCCTCGGTGGGCCCAGAGTAGATGACATGATGTGGGATAAGAAGTGGCTCATGCACAGAAGGAGAGACTCCTCTTGTCTGGAGACACTCTGGTGAGTTACTTAGAGAAGGTGGTATCCGACATGAGTTTGCGAACGTGTGCATGATTTGGTCATGCAGATGTGGCAGGAAGAGCATTCCAGATATGAGGAACCACGCGAGCATGAGTATGGAGGCAGGAAAGGGAGAACCATATATATATAAGAGTGGAAAGGAAGTGTTAGATAGGGTGTTGCATGTATCAAAGGGAAGAAGAGGAAGAAACGAAATTGGCAAGACAAATCTGAACCTGATCTGGGAGAATCTTGACTATCTCATGATTTTTGAGAGCTGGAACCCAAAACATCTGTCTCGTTTACTTGCTGGAATGCTGTAGCCTGTCTGGTTTTGCCTTTTAGACTATGAACTTAATTTCCAACATAAGAATTCTTTATTTTATGAGTTTTTTTCCAAAAATGAAGAGACATTTTGCATGCTAAAGACTTAAAAGCGATATACACATGACAAGTCTAGTTAGCACATGCCTAACTTTGGACTGAGTTGATTATTGGAATAAACTTTAAAGCTGCTGCAATGCGCCTTTGAACTCAGCTAGAGCCGCAGTGACGGCACTTTTATTTAGTGCCTGCTTTATTCAGAAAAAGGTATAAATCTTTACTTGTGAATCCTATGTGGGTTTTTTTTTTCCAGAATATTTGTTCCTGTGTCTAAAAAGGGGGGATTCCAGTGACTAAATTCTGTAATTGGGGTTCTTTGAAGATAAATCCTGAGTAATGACTCCATGTATTGTAGATTATTTTTAAGCCATTAGAAAAGCTTGAAACTCATCAGCAAAAGCACTGAGTCTATATGTGACCGACTCAAATCCAAATGACTGACTCATACTCTTGTCATGTTAAATGCTTTATACTTAAGAATACTTGGAAAATGATTTTTAAAGGAATTATTTCAGAAAAAGAGCTCAAAGATAGAATATCTCTGCTGTCTTCTTTTTCAATTACTTTTACTTCAGACTTATGTTCCACAGCACACAAATGTATGTTTTATTGATTGTGCAATTATTATGAAAAGTAGTTCCCAATGAAAATGAACATAAACCAAAAACTTGAAAATACTAAACAAAGTCTAAAAGAATTAAATGGCAGAATTCTTTCTCCATACCCCTTTCAGCCTCCCTCCCTCTGTCACTTCCTCCTCATACCTGCCTTGGTCTGACTTACTTCTTGCCCTCCAGGCATTCCAGTCTGGGCACTGGTGGGAGCACTGAGCCAGTGCCGAGCTCACTTTCTGCAGAGAAGGGAAAGCAAGAACGGCAGTATGCCAAAAAGGATAGCATTGATATTATTGAAGAGGAAACCTACGGTTCCTTATGAGACAAATACGAGGAGACAATAGGAACTTCCAAAAAGCAGGTAAAATTAAGTCCTGAATGTTGCAATGTGATGCAGCATGAGTGGTGGGTCGTGGAAGAGGTGAGAAGAAAAGACAGCCCCACAGAGCATTTGCCACATTCTCAGTGCACCAGGTGAACCGCTCAGTCAACGTTTACTGAGTACCTCATGAAAGCTCTATACTGCCTTGCTTAAAGCCCAGCCAGTGGGTTCCGCCTGCTCTCAGATGAAGCCGGGAGTCTTGAGTGTGGCTGATGAAGTCCTTCTTGACTTCTGCTTGTCTCTCTGTTGTTGCCTCTCACGCATCCTGTCCTTATACTCTGCACCCACCTGTTCTGCCCCTATCAGTCTTCCTGCTTGGCTGTACCTTTTGGCTCTTCCCTCTGCCTAAAACAGCGTTATCTCCCAACACCACCCCCTGTCCTCACCTCCCCCCTACAAATTCCTGCTCTGTATGCAAGTCTTGGTTTATAGCCTTTACCCACTGGGGGCAGATAATGTCTGTGCTACTCCCATTGTAGCATTCATGACTTCATTATGTATATCTTTAAATTGATTTTACTTTTCTTCAACTTGTATTTTCGTGTGTACATGTGCAGGGTGTGTAGGTTTTTTTACATAGGTAAACATGTGCCATGGTGGTTTGCTGAATGGATCATCTTGTCACCAAGGTATTAAGCCCAGCATCCATTAGCTATTCTTCCTGATGCTGTCCTTCTCCCTACCCACAACCTCTAACAGGCCCCACTGTGTGTGGTTCCCCACTATGTGTCTATATGTTCTCATAATTCAGCTCCCACTTATAAGTAAGAACATGCGGTGTTTAGTTTTCTCTTCCTGCATTCGTTTTCTGAGGATAATGGCTTCCAACTCTATCCATGTCCTTGCAAAGGACATGATCTCATTCTTTTTTATGGCTGCATAGTATTCCATTGTTTATATGTACCACATTTTCTTTATCCAGTCTATCATTGATGAGTATTTAGGTTAATTCCATGTCTTTGCTATTGTGAATATGCTGCAATGAACATACACATGCATGTATGTTTAGAACAGAATATTTATATTCCTTTGGGTATATATCCAGTAATGGGATTGCTGGGTCAAATGGTATTTCTGCCTCTAGGTCTTTGAGGAATTGCCATGCTGTCATCCACAATGGTTGAACTAAATTACACTCCCACCAACAGTGTAAAAGTGTTCCTTTTTCTCTGTAATCTCATCAGCATCTGTTATTTTTTGACTTTTTAATAATAGCCATGCTGACTGGCATGAGATGGTGTCTCGTGGTTTTGATTTGTATTTCTCTAATGATCAATGATGTTGGGCTTTTTTTTCCATACTTGTTGGCTGCATATATGTGTTCTTTTGAAAAGTGTCTATTCTTGTCCTTTGCCCACTTTTTAATGCAGTTGTTTTTTTCTTGTAAACTTAAGTTCCTTGTAGACTCTAGATATTAGACCTTGGTCAGATGGATAGATTGAAAAAAATTTTTCCCATTCTGTAGGTTGTCAGTTCACTCTAATTATAGTTTCTTTTGTTGTACAGAAGCTTTTTAATTAGATCCCATTTATCAATTTTTTTTTTTTTTTTTTTTTGAGACAGAGTCTTGCTCTGTTACCCAGGATGGAGTGCAATATCATGATCTCGGCTCACTGCAACCTTCATCCCCCCAGGTTTAAGCATTTCTCATGCCTCAGCTGCGACTGCAGGTGTGTGCCACTATACCTGCCTAATTTTGTACTTTTTTTTTTTTTTTTTTTTTTTTTTTTTGAGACGGAGTCTCGCTCTGTCGCCCAGGCTGGAGTGCAGTGGCGCGATCTCGGCTCACTGCAAGCTCCGCCTCCCGGGTTCACGCCATTCTCCCGCCTCAGCCTCCGAGTAGCTGGGACTACAGGCGCCCGCCACCTCGCCCGGCTAGTTTTTTTTTTTTTTTTTTTTGTATTTTTAGTAGAGACGGGGTTTCACCATGTTAGCCAGGATGGTCTCGATCTCCTGACCTCAAGTGATCTGCCCCCCTCAGCCTTCCAAAGTGCTGGGATTACAGGTGTGAGCCACTACACCCAGGCAATTTTTGCTTTTGTTGCAATTGCTTTTGGTGTTTTCATGATGAAATCTTTGCCCATGCCTATGTCCAGATAGTATTGCCTAGATTTTCTTCTAAGGTTTTTATAGTTTTGGATTTTATATTTAAGTCTTTAATCCATCTTGAGTTAATTTTTGTATATGGTGTAAGGAAAAGGTCCAGTTTTAATTTTCTGCATATGTTGCTAGCCAGTTCTCCCAGCACCATTTATTAAATAGGGAATCCTTTCCCTACTGCTTGTTTTTGTCAGATTTGTCGAAGATCAAATGGTTGTAGGTGTGTGGTCATATTTCTGAGTTCTCTATTCTGTTCCATTGGTCTATATCTGTTCTTGTACCAGTACCACACTGTTTTTGTTACTGCAGCCTTGTAGTGTAGTTTGAAGTCAGGTAGCATGATGTCTCCAGCTTTGTTCTTTTGGTTTAGTATTGTCTTGGCTATTTGGGTTCTTTTTGGTCCCATTTGAATTTTAAAATAGTTACTTCTAATTCTGTGAAGAGTGTCATTGGTAATTTAATGGAAATTGCATTGAGTATGGCCATTTTCACAACATTGATTCTTCCTATCCTTGAGCATGGAATGCTTCTTCATTCATTCATGTCCTCGTTGATTTATTTGAGCAGTGGTTTTTAGTTCTCCTTGAAGAGGTTCTTCACTTCCCTTGTTAGCTGTATTCCTGGGTATTTTATTCTTTTTGTAGCATTGTGAATGGGAGTTCATTCATGATTTGGCTCTTGGCTTGCCTGTTGTTGGTGTATAGGAATACTAGCGATTTTTGCACATTGATTTTGTATCTGGAGATTTTGCTGAAGTTGCTTATCAACTTAAAAAGTTTTTGGGAGTATCATTGGCCAGGCATGGTGGCTCACATCTGTAATCCCAGCACTTTGGGAGGCTGAGGCGGGCGGATTGCCTGAGGTCAGGAGTTCAAGACCAGCCTGACCAACATGGTGAAACCCTGTCTCTACTAAAAATACAAAAATTAGCCAGGCGTGGTGGCGTGCACCTGTAATCCCAGCTACCCAGGAGACTGAGGCAGGAGAATCACTGGAACCCGGGAGGCAGAGGTTGCAGTGAGCCAAGATTGTGCCACTGCACTCCAGCCTGGGCGACAGAGCAAGACTCCATAGCAAAAAAAAAAAAGAAAAAAAAAAAAGACATTTTTGGGCTGAGATGATGGCATTTTCTAGATATAGGATCGTGTCTTCTGTGAACAAAGATAGTTTGACTTTCTCTCTTCCTATTTGAATACTGTTTATTTTCTTCTCTTGCCTGATTGCCCTGGCCAAAACTTCCAATACTATCTTGAATAGGAGTGGTGAGAGAGGGCATCCTTATCTTGTGCTGGTTTTTGAGGGAATGGTTTCAGCTTTTGCCCATTCAGTATGATATTGGCTGTGGGTTTGTCATATGTGATTTCTATTATTTTGAGGTATATTCCTTCAATACTTAGTTTATTGGGAGTTTTTAACATGAAGGGATGTTTAATTTTATCAAAGGTCTTTTCTGCATCTGTTGAGATAATCATGTGGTTTTTGTCTTTAGTTCTGTTTATGTGATGAATCACATTTATTAATTTGCATATGTTGAACCAACCTTGCTTCCTGGGGATAAAGCCAACTTGATTGTGGTGGATAAGCTGTTTGATGTGCTGCTGGGTTCGGTTTGCCAGTATTTTATTGAGGATTTTTACATCGATGTTCATCAGGGATATTGGCCTAAAGTTTTCTTTTTGTGTTGTGTCTCTCTGCCAGGTTTTGGCATCAGGATGATGCTGGCCTCATAGAATGAGGTAGGGAGGAGTCTGTCCTTTTCAATTTTTTGGAATAGTTTCAGTAGAAATAGTACCACCTCTTCCTTTTGCATCTGGTAGAATTCAGCTGTAAATCTGCCTGGTCCTGGGCTTTTTGTGGTTGGCAGGCTATTTATTACAGCCTCAATTTCAGAACTCATTATTGGTCTATTTAGGCAGTAGCTGCTTGTGTATTTCCTATATGACTTTAGTTCTAATAACAGTAGCAACAACCTAATTATGAAAGGCCTCTAAATCAGCTTTGATTGTAACATAGACAAGAAAAATAGATTAGAAACTTTGGGCTCGATGTCGAGATGGAAGCCTTAGATTGTAGTGCAAGTCTGTTAGCTTCCCAGGCAGCCCTTTTCCTCTCCATTCTGATCTCTCTCCAGAAAATGTGCAGTGGCTCATGGCTGTGCATTTCTGATGTGACTGGGTGTGTTTTCCTGTTGCTATGCATGAAAACTCTTAGAGTAGTTTAATTCCAAACCCTCAGCTCATTAATTTACTCTCCCCATATGCTTCTGTACTCAACACCAGCCAAGAACTTAAAAGGAGTGAGGGAAACTTATTAAACCATTATGGCAGTTTATTCCACTTTTTATCATAAACTATATTTAAAATTTTTTCACCCAAAATCATAACCTATATGCATCTTATTATAAACTATATTTAAAATTTTTTCATCCCCAAATCAGTTCAATTGATTCATCTGCTGAAATGTGCTGCGTTGGCTTTTAATACAGTGAAATTTGTTTATAAGTAGTTCAGGAAGCTCCTTTTTGACTTCATGAGACCATTTTATAGATGCTTCATGTTCCATTTCATTTCTTAATATTAGAAATTCTAAATTCTGTTGCCATTCATTTGACTATTTGTGTTGCTTCTCTGAGGGGTGAATATCACCCTTCATAGGAAAGTAAGCTGTAGGAATGGGGTTTCTGTGGGGATGCTTAGCAGGGCCTTCTGATTTGGAGCCTGTAGGACCAAATGTGGCTGCCATCAAGCCACTTGCCCTGGTTTCTTGATTACAGGCTGCAGCCCCCAGCCCTTCATTTCTCTTGTTCTTTTCCCTTGGTCTTTACCTTTACAGGTTGGCTGCATCCTTCCAGCCCACAGGTTGGATTTAGCACTACTCCATCATTCAAGACCAGTGGGCTAGTCAGGGCAAGATCTTTTCAAAGCTGCAGCAGAAGCACAAAAGTCCAAACCCAACCCTTCAAATACATTCCAAGCCTCTGCTGCCACTGTATCTGCTAATATCCCATTAGCTACATCAAGTCTCATGGTCAAGTGTAAAATCAAGGAGGTAGAAAGTATCTTTATCCACCCTGAAGTAAAAAGTCACATGGTCAAGCCAAAGTGAATATTTGTTGGAGAATAATATAAACTATCATACCATCACAGGGCCTGGCTATATAAGGTAAATCAATCTGTGTGTTCCTCCCTTGCTGTTTATTCTGAAACATGAACAGCAAGAGTCTTAACATCTTGATAGTATAGCTGCAGTGCTTAGTGGACAATTATGAACTCACACATTGGAGAACATTGTAGCCTCTTAATCAAGGTGGAATACCACTTATGTCACTGGCCTGAGATGCTCCCAGCTGTGAGATGGCACACAGCTGGACTTCCATTTGGAAATTTGAGGAAGATGGCTGTATATCCAGCTTAGGAATCATTCTCTTACCCCCATCCTCAGACGTCCTGTTTCTACATATGTTTGTCTCCTCAGCCGGACACTTCGTTCCTTTATCCCCTGTGTGTCCACCCCAACCCCATCCATTTCCATGTTAGATTCCCACAGAATGTCAGAGAATGTTTATAAAGTGACAGAAACTTCAGCTTAACACTGAGAGTGGTTACCATTATGAACCTGGGCTTATTTTCACATCATTTCAAATCATAGCACATCAGATGAAAGAACCTTTAGAGATCATCCAGTTCAGTACTGTCCAGAACTTTCTACAATGATGAAAATGTACATATCTGTCCTGTCCATTATAGTAGCTCCTGGCCATAAATGGCTATTGAGCACTCCAGATGTGTCTCATACTGTTGAGGAACTGGATTTTAATTTTTATCAATTTTTACTTAAATTTAAATAGCTACATGTGACTAGTAACTACTATATTAGACAGTGCTGATCTAGTTAATTCCTTTTTGACCCAGAGTAGACGTGAGCAGATGTTTCTCAAATGAACAAATGAATGAATGCAAAAGAGAAATGACCCCCACCTAAGGTCACATAGCCAATGCATGGCAAAGCCAAAACAAGACCCCAGAACCATGGATAACCTTGCCTGGGCACCTCCCTCCCCCTTCCCACCTTCTCTCCTAGAGGCCTGTATTTGCATTAGTTTGGCCTTAATTTTGTACTTGTTACCTTCTAACAAAATCTGAATACCTCTTGGTCAAATAGGTTGGGGAAAAAAAGGACAAAAATAAAACTATTTTGCTCTCTTCAGTAATTTGAAGAGTGAGCATTAAAAACCCAATCAAACATCAAATAATTTTTACACAGTAGAAATAATATATACTTTCCATCCAAATTAAAACACATGCTTCCAGCAATTTAATTATGCAAATGTGATATAAGCAGCAGTGGAAACAGTGTTAAAGGGGAAGAATGGAGATTGATAAGCTAAAATTTCTGGTGACATTTTCCTTTTTAATTTCCTCTTTTGGTTAATATTATGCTGATTTTCATGCAGTGCTTAGGTGGATACTTTATTTCTTTGTAATAAGCGCCTCTACAAATTTATGCAAATAATATTAATCACTGTTGAGGAAAACAGCAGACATTACCATACATACTGCCCACAGTGTGAAGCAACAGTAATAGATGGGTCTTGGGCTATGAATATGATTAAATATGCTGGTAAGCAAAGCTGCTGTCTCTAGAAAGGGATGTTTTTCCTCTAGCTGCATGGAGAATTCAAAATTCTAAAATATAATTCCCACATTTACTGTATAAGAGTGGCCCAAAGCAAAAAATTGAAAAGCAGATGAGATTGCTTTGTTCTTGCCTCATCAGAAAAGCCCTGTTCCACCTGGCCCTCACAGCGAGGAACTCTGTCTTACGGTCCTTCACAAGCCAACTCTGAGATGAGGATTTGGGAGTAAGTTGTATATTGAGGAAGTGCTCCCAGGAGAAACCTGTAATGGAGTAGGAGAAGCAGGAGAAGGGAGGAAACCGAGCACAGTGGGAGCCCAGCAGGGATATGCTAATGGTGGCTTCATCCTGATTCCACACGGAGTGCTGGATTCATCATTAGAATTTGTACCACTTGAGGCCAGGGTCCTGGGCTTTTCACATGACACTCAAGTCAGTCATTGGCAAGGGCCATTGTGTGGGATGTAAATCCCCAGGTAGTGGCAGCTCTCTGGGAGTACAGACAGAGCAACCGGTAGACCGAGCACAGTCCTGCCACAAGCTGCTGGTGCAGGCCCATGGACAGGGGTGAAGACCAGAAAAAAGACCCAGGGGATTGGGGAAAGCCCTGGCAATGTCCACTAGAGCCTCACCCTGGCACCTGCCCACAGCTGCATGCCCCATCTTTCTGTTTGTGGTAGCTAAATTATGTGTCAACCTGACAGGGCTGGGAGATGCCCAGATAGCTGATTAAACATGATTTCTGGGCGTATGTGTAAGGGTGTTTCTGGAAGAGATGAGCATTGAATTGGTAGACTGAGTAAAGCAAGTGGCCCTCCCCAGAGCAGGTGGGCATCAAAAATCCATTGAGGGCGGCCTGAATAGAACAAAAAGGTGGAAGAAGGGAGGATTCACTCTCTTTACCTGACTGCTTGTGCTGGGATAACAGTCTGCCCTTGATCTTCTGCCCTTGGCATTCCTGGTTCTCAGGCCTTCAGGATCTTACTAGAATCTATAACATCTGATATGTATATCATACATATATCATATATAATATAATATATAATTAGATATATGTTTTATATATATTATATATGATATATATTATACACACACACACATACGTATATATGTGCAATTATCCTACTAGTTTTCTCTGAAGAACCCTAGCTAACACACTGCTGTACCCTCCAAAGTTCACTGGATCTTTTCCCTGGACTCTAACTAGCGACTGGAGAGCTTCCTGATAAATTATGTCCAGGCAAATGGGATTTTTAAAATAATGGCTTTTATTCCATCACCTCATATTAGGAATTTTAAAGCAGAGGGGTTAACAATAGAGGAAATTTGTAGAAAGGCTTGTGGGGACAGTGTTCAGATTAAGAGAGCCACTCATGGGTAAGGCTGGCTAAGGAACCCACATAATTCAGAAATTAATGTTTGTTTGTTTGCTCCAGCATCTGAGAATTCCTGTATAAAGCCTGGGACTGCTGCAGTGGTTTCTCCCTTTTCACAGTTAGAATGTCGAGGGCTCGATTACACAGAAGAGAGAGTCTCCAGGGGCTGTCCTGCCCCATCTTCAGCAGCCTCCTCATGCCTGTTTCAAGGAGGGGAACGGGAAGCTGGAATTCCAGCTGCCAGGTACTCTTATGTCAAAGCGCTACAATCCTATTGGAGAAGAATTGGAGCTGCGGGCACTTTCTCTCTTCTTATTTATTTCCTTTCAAAGAAGTTGTTCCTCCGAAAGGCTCTCTTTGCAAAGCAGAAATGCTATTTTGAAGGTGAACATAAAAGCTTTCTTGGCAAAGAAATTGCTTTGTTCCATTTGAGAAAACTCTCTGCTTTTGAGAGAAGAGAGGATATGAGGCCATGGAAACTTGATTAGCTCTCATCATCTTTCCCTCTGGTTTTCAGAGACGAGGCTAGACAGAAAGGCTTTCAGTGTCCATCTGTCTGTGGATACCAGCCTATCCCCTGATGCAGAACTTCAAGGGCTGCCATACCTAGAGCAGCCTGAGATTCCGGGATTCCTATTAGGATAGGAAACCTAGAGGGCTGAATTTAGGGCCCATGCAGTGGGAGAGGAATCAAATTTGGATTTTCTGTCTGGTTGAGGTTCTGCTGCTAAAAGGCTTTGAAAATTCCATGAAACGAGGACAGCAGTGCCTCAGCATATTGTGTGAAGGGTGCATAATAAATTCTAAAGTTCTGTGAAATTTTAGTTGGTGGGCCCCAGGCCTCAGAATTCGGTATATGTGCATGCATGTGCTTGCATTTGTGTGCACATGTATGTGTGTATGTGCATGCACGTCCGCACATGCATGTGTTTTTCCTGTCTTCCCTATCCTAGCACATGTAGTTGGTGTTGGTGGCCCCGTCAGCGGCCAGTCATCCCCCTCCCTTCATCCTCACCCCTCAGAACAGAGGAGGTGAGGAGGCCTCGCCCTTACACAGGTCCTTCCAGACAGCAGCAATGACAGAGATGACAGTTCGTATTCCTGCACTCCTCTCTCATCCCAACCTCATACAGGGAGTCTTTCAAATCAATGTCAATTTTAATTTACCAAAATTATCAAACTTATTATTTTTATATAAATATAATATATATTATAAAGTAATACTTTGTAGCCAGAAATATAAAATTCAATATAAAATGGAATCATCATAATTTGAAGAACATAGGACCTCAAATCATAAGACCTGAATCTGAGACCTGAATTTGCTGTTGATTCACAATGTGGCATGTATTCTTTCTGAGCTTCAGTTTCCCCATCTAGAAAATGGAGCTAAGACCCAAGTAGAGGTATTTTTGGGACAATCCAGTAAGATGACATTTGAGAAAATGTGACCTGCACAGCATTTCTTATATCAAGTTAGTGTCATCAGCATCCTTAGAATGGTTCACAGCTGCAGTATATCCCCCTGGTTTTATAGATGAAAGAGCTGGGTTCCAGATTGGCTAGGCTCCTCCATGTTACTGACAATGGGCTATAATCACACAGCTTGCTGATCAGTGCATCCCATATGCTCCAGATACACAGCGAGCATTCACTTGAACCACCAGTCTTCCAGACTGCCCAGGAGACCCAGTCCTTCCAGGTACCATCCAATCCCAGGCTTTGTCGGTGGAAATGCTGGAGACCTACCCAAGGGAGTTAGTGGTGTGGCCAAAGACACACACCACGGGCATTTGTAAAGGAGGTTGGCATGAGCTTTGGGGTAAAATAAGAGTTTCAGATGTTGTTTCTCCTTCTGTGCCTTTGAATCAGCCCCAGGCCTGCCTGTACCAGCAAGTTCTCGCCTTATGCCATAAGGTGTGTGTTGACTTCTCCCTGGGAGTCGGTGAGGAGAAGTAGACTTCTGTGCTTGTCCAGAAGAAGTGACACAGAATAGAAGTCCATAGGACCTTCCTCTGACACACTTTTTCTTCCCTAATCTGGACCCCAGTAACATTGAAGAGTGTTTCAGAGGGAGCTTGAAGTTCTCCCTCCATCATTTGCGGATACATTTCCTTATAAGCTCTAAACTGATTATAGAGGACACTTTGCTGCATGTTATTTTCCCAGAGCTCCTGCTAATTGATTTGTACAGAAAGTGTTTTTCTCCAGAGATAGTTTCATTGTTGTGATGGTTTTCCTGGTAGCAGAACTGGGGTCCTGTTGGGGAGTCCAGACATGTTGCTGGGGATGGTGAGTTGAGCCCTCATTTTCTCACTTACCCTCCTGGCCTAGCCTGGTCTCCAGAGTGGAGTAAGTTTAGGTCAAGGACAGGCTTACCACAGTTCTTCATGGCAAAGATCACATATGCATTCAGCTGTCATAGCTCCTTCCTTCCTCCCTCCCTCCCTCCCTCCCTCCCCCCCCCCCCCCC